>NC_053436.1:40868817-41157786 GCF_007990345.1 Gossypium hirsutum
TAAACAACTTTTGTGAAAGGGGTTTTCATGAAAACGCCTAATAAGAAGGGAAAAACCTCTAGTTGACAGAATTAGGAAGCAAAGGGCCGAGGAATTTAGAGCGAATATAGATGACGACACAAAGAGGGTAGAGTTATTGCTAGAAAATACTATTAGGGTATTCGATGAATTATCTTGCATACTTGAGGAGTGCTTGAAGTGTGTTATGTCACTCCTGCGAGATTCGGCCTACCAATGGTGGAACATCCTTGTGTCAGTTGTACCAAGGGAAAGGATTACAAGGGAATTTTTCCAAGAGGAATTCCAGAAGAAGTATATTATTTAGATGTTTATAGACCAGAAGAGGAAGGAATTTCTAGAATTGAAGCAAGGCCGAATGGCAGTAACAGAGTATGAGCGTGAGTTTGTGAGGCTCAGTAAATACGCTAGGGAGTGCTATCTACCGAAGCCATCATTTGTAAGAGATTTAAGGACGGATTGAATGAAGACATCTGATTATTAGTTGGCATCTTAGAGTTAAGGGAGTTTGTGGTGCTTGTTATGAGAGCTTGCAAGGCAGAAGAGCTGGTCAAGGAGAAGAAAAAAGCTAATAATGAGTCTCGTGACTCAAAGAAAAGACAAATGGGAAGATCATTTTAGACCTAATCCAAGAGGTCGAGAGAGTTTTCTACTCGATCAAATGCGTTAGTAGGATTCTCGAGTAGAAATAAGAATAAGCAGTATACAGTGTCTAAAGCTCAAACCACATCTATTGCGAGTGTTGGTAATGCTTGACCGAAGAGACCAGAATGTTCATAATGCGGTGGACGTCATTTTGGTAAGTGTCGAGAAAATGAAAGAGGCTGTTTCAAATGTGTGTCGCTAGAACATTTTATTCGTAGTTGTCCCGAGATGGTCGAGAAAGATAGAGATCAAGGTGTGAGATCGGGTAACGCTCCTTCTAGGAGTAGACCACAAAAGAACCCGGGAAGTGGGGCTAGCAACAGAGGTGTGCCTAGACATTCCACCGTGAGGTTCGAGGGTCGAGTGCCTGCAAGTACTTATGCCATTCGTGCTCACGAAGAGGCATCGTCATCGGATATGATTACGGGTAGTTTATCTCTTCACGATATTTCTGTTGTTGCTTTGATTGATCTAGGTCTACCCATTCGTATGCTTGTGTGAAATTGGTGTCTAGCATGAATATGCCTGTTGAGTCCACAGAATTTGTGATAAAAGTCTCAAACCCGTTAGGAAAGCATGTGATAATTAACAAAGTGTGTAGAAACTGTCCTTTGATGATAGAGGTAATTATTTTCCAGCTAACCTCATGCTGCTATAGTTTGATGAGTTTGACCTAATTCTTGGTATGGATTGGTTGACTGTTCATAACGTGTTAGTAAACTATGGTAGTAAGTTTATTGAACTGAAATGTGAAAATGAGGATATTATTCGGGTTGAATCAGGTGAACTGGATAGCTTACCTGTACTGATTTCTTCTATGACTGCTGTGAAATACATGGAAAAAATGGTATGAGTCCTATCTTGCATTTGTGTTGAATACCCAAGAGTCAAAAGGAAATATTGAGTCAGTGCCTATGGTATGTGAGTACCTAGATGTGTTTCCGAAAGAGTTGCCTGGATTGCCTTTAACTAGGGAAGTCGAGTTTGGTATTGAGTTGGTCCCTGGTATGACACATATTTCGGTTGCCCCGTATAGGTTGGCACCGTTGGAGTTAAAAGATTGAAAGTTTAGCTAGAAGAGTTAACAGATAAGGGTTTTGCGAGACTGAGCTATTCTTCATGAGGTGCTCCAGTACTTTTTGTGAAAAAGAAAGATAGGTCGATGAGGTTATGTATAGACTACAGACAGTTCAACAAGGTCACTGTGAAGAATAAATATCCTTTGCCATGGATTGATGATCTGTTTGACCAATTGAAAGGAGCCACAGTGTTTTCTAAGATAGACTTAAGGTCCAGTTACTACCAGCTAAGAGTTAAGGAGAAAGAAGTACTAAAAATCGTGTTTCAGACGAGGTACCAGAACTATGAGTTCCTTGTCATGCCCTTTGGCTTAACAAATGCTCCTGCCGTGTTTACGGATTTAATGAATCGTATTTTCTGACTGTACTTGGATAAGTTCGTTGTTGTTTTTATTGATGATATATTAATTTATTCTTGTGATGAGAGTGAACACGCGGAGCATTTGAGAACTGTTTTGCAGACTTTAAGAGATAAGCAATTGTATGCCAAGTTTAGTAAAAGTGAGTTTTGGCTCCGAAAGTTCGGATTCTTAAGACACATCATGTCAGGTGATGGAATTAGAGTTGACCTGAGTAAGATCTCGGCTATTGTTGAGTGGAAATCGCCGAGGAATGAATCGGAGATTAGAAGCTTTCTAGGCTTAGCGGGTTACTACAAACGATTCGTTAAGGATTCTCCATGATTGCTATTCCGATGACGAGGTTGCTATAGAAAGATGTCAAGTTCAAATGGATGGAAAAATGCCGAAAGAGTTTTGAGAAACTAAAGGTGCTGTTGACTGAAGCTCCAATTCTAGTGCAATTGGAACTGGGAAAAGAATTTGTAGTGTATAGCAACGCATGTAGCACCCCTTACCCATGTCCGTCACCGGAATAGGGTACGAGGTGTTACCGAACCCAAACGCATGCATACGAACATTTCCAGGTCATAAAATTTCTTTCAAATTTAAAACTTTTCAATTTCTATTTTAAAGTCCCTTATATAGGCCTACGAGGCCCAAAACATACATTGGAGGTGGTTAAGGGATAACCGAGAACTTTTGAAATTTTTGAGACACTAAGAAAATTTTCATATTTTGGAGAGTCACACGGCCGTGTGGTTACACACGCCCGTGTGGCTCAGGACAAACCCGTGTCCTCCACCTGTGTAACTCTCTATTTATGACGTCATCACCCATTTAGGGTCACACGGCCATGTCACATGCCTATGTCCTAGGCCGTGTGGCCATCCATGTGGATGATAGTTAGGCTATTTCCCAAGCCTTTTTCCATCCAAAAACACTTGCACACCCATACTAAGTTTATCAACACACAACATGACATTTTTAGGCATCCCAATAAACATACCGTAGCATTCACACACTATTTATAAATCGCATTCATCATGCACAACCATACACACGCTTAACAAATTATAGCATGTAACTTACTCAACCATTCACATTTACTATTTTCCACACATAATTATTACACATTCACTTATCCAACCCAAACAAGCATGCACATCACTTATAACATAGCAAATATTGGCTACACTAAATGGCCTTATACAACAATGACCTTCAATTAGCATAGGCCAATATTCTAGGCCAACTCATAATATCATGTACACAATAACCAAATCCCTATACATGCCATACACTTAAATTGCTAGAAAATCATTGATACCCATCAATAGCTTGTTAGTGTGACAGGAACTCCGACGACCTCCAACTCGAGCTAGCATTGGTGACACTATAGGAAAAAGGAAAGGAAGAAAGAGTAAGCATATAGCTTAGTAAGTTGGTATGTAAGTAATAAACAATTTATTAACATGCTTTTAACAATCCTCATAATATTTTCTCAAGATAATGCAATCATAATTGCACCAGGTTCCACTATTCACTTATGTTCATATCAAGCTGTCTACGCGAGTTATAGTCACTACATTATTTATTTCTTGAGCTACGTAACTCCAAATTAAATTTTTCTAATTTTCCCTTAAAATAGACTCACATATCTCCTTACCATAAAATTTCCAAAATTTTTGGTTTAGCCAATAAGTACAATTTATTCTTGAAATTCGTCCCTGTTCTGCTATCCGACAGTTTCAACCCTTCTTCACTAAAAATTAATTATCTCTTAGTACGAGACTCAGATGATGTTCTCGTTTGAGTCTCTTGAAAATAGATTCAATAATAATTTAAAAAATATAAATTATAACTCGTAATTATTTTTATACTATTTTTAATAATTTTCCAAAATCAGAACAGTGGATCCTAAATTCATCCTAACCCTGTCCCACAAAAATTCAAACATCTCATAATATGAAATTATTTTGCTTACACTGTTTCTTCTAGGTGAAACTAGACTCAATAAGATTTAATTTAATATCTTATTCATCCTCTAATTCAATTTCCACAATATTTGGTGATATTTCAAAGTTATATAATTGCTCTTGTCCAGAACTGTTTTACTGCTAACTTTACTCTTTCATGATTTCTTTGTAGTAACATCAATTTAATCATACATAACACCAAAGCATATCCTTAACTAGCTATTCTAATAGCTAGTCATTATCAAATATTTACATGCCATTCATTGGCCAATTTAACCTATACAACAACAAAACTTAAACTTATCGTGTCTCAATTTAATTTGGCCTAAAAGCCTCACACATGATCATTAATCAAATTTACCACCTATTTATTCATCATAAGTATAGACTTATAATCACAAGGTCATCACAAGATCATTTTCGTAGGTAGGGCTTACTCATTTACATTCTTACCAAATGTCCCATGTACATCAAATCCATTACTCATGAATTTTGCATACATACCTGTACCTTTTCAACATGATCATACCTTGTCATTTCTTTGACATAATCTTTGGATTTATCTGTTGAACCTCTTGGGATACTAAGGATACTCGGGAAAACTCGAACATGATGTATCATACCAATTCCATGTCCCAGACATAGTCTTACATGGAAATCTCATATCGATTCCAATAGCCCAGCTATGGTCTTACACGATGCCTCAAGCTGATGCCATGTCCCGAACATGGTCTTACACTAGCTCACATAACGATGCCGATGCCATGTCCCAGACATGGTCTTACACTGGCTCACATAACAATACCAATGCCATGTCCCAGACATGGTCTTATACGGGATCACATGCCAATGCCATATCCCAGATATGGTCTTACACGGTTACACATATTGCCATGGTCCAACCATGGTATTTACCATCAATTCATAACATGTCGTAATTTGATTATGCTCAACCCTCCATTTCTCTTAATTTGATCTTTCAATAGAATCTCATATTTTTATATTACTCATGATCCAATGATAACATATGAAATAATACATGATATCTACAAAGCATTTAAACATATCAAATTTAATGCTCATTAACATACGAACTTACCTCGATATGAAACGACGAAATAAGTCAATTACTCGATTATCTTGTTTTTCGCCCGATCTAATTTTGAATTTCATCTTCCTTGATCTATAACAAAACATTTAATTTATTTATTCATCATGCTACTCAAATTAGCCCAATTTCACATTTTTTGGTAAAATTATATTTTTACCCCAATAGATATTTACACTTTTGTCCTTAGGCTCGTAAAATGAAATGTGTTCAATTTCTTTACTACCCACGCATAGACAAACCTTTTTCATGCTTATAGCAGGCCACATTTTCCATTATTTCACACATTTACCACCTATTTGACAACTTTTACAAAATGGCCCATTTTAGGTGTTTTCATGAAAATCATTTAACAAAAGTTGTTTATTTAACAACCAATATTCATTTTCTTCCATAAAAATTCAGCAAACAACATGAATATTCTCATGGCAAAACTTTAGACTTTCAACCATTTTGCAAAATAGTCCCCTCATTAGCTAGATTAAGTTATAAGGGTTCCAAAAACATAAAAATCTACAAAAATGACCATCAAAATTACTTACTTGCAAGGGTCTAAAGTAGTTGAAAATTTCAAGCTCCCATGGCCATTTTTCTTAGAGAAAATCGATAGAGAGAAGAAGATGGAAAAAAAGATGATAACAAGGCTTTTTATTATTTTTTTATTCATTAGTCAAATTTTGTCACCTAAAGCCAACTAACCATTGACTTTTCATGATTTTAGTCTCCATATCCAGCCACCACATTAATATTTGTTTATTTTCTTAATAAGAACCTCTATTTTAACGTTCCATAGCTAATTAACACCTTTAGCTAATAGAACAAAACTTTTATACTGTATGTGATTGAGTCTTTTTTTCAAAATTAAGCATGCAATCGCTTAAATGAATTCACCAAAATTTTCAAACATCCATATAATCATGCTATAACACATAAAATAATATTAAAATAATTTAGTGACCTCGGATTTGTGGTCTCAAAATCGCTATTTTGATTAGTCCCAAAGTTGAACTGCTACAACTCTTCCCCCTTTAGGGATTTTCGTCCCCGAAAATCTTACCAGAAGAAGTTACCTTCAACTCAACTCTCATGAAACACTTTCACTAACTTTCCAGAATCATAAATCAATTTAACCTCGTATATCTCTTTCCAATAAACTTTAAACTTTAGCACCTAGTGTCGAAGCACATCGTCAAAATCTGAATTACTCTCTCTGGAATACATATACTAAGTAATCTATCAAATAAGAATTCTACCCATACTGAAATGATCATACGGATTTTTTCCAAATAATCAACCACAATCCAAATAACATCTTCCTTTTCAGAAATTATAACAATCTCGATATGGAACTTATGGTAACTCTATCTCATCATCACTCCCGTACCATCACTGACTGTGTTAGTCCTGCATACACTTCATTTGGACTTACTTGATAACAAATAGACATCTGAACATAAACTTGAAAATATCGTGGTACATGCTCAATCACCAGAACATCTACTCATATAATTGCTCATTTTATTATTCTTGGGTGAAAGACGTGCTACTACTAAGCCTCGTACCAAAGGCTTCTGCATAAGTTCTTGATTCATCAATACGCAAATTCTATCTCAAAATAAAAATAATAGTAGGAATCATGTCCGATCGAAAATTTAACATCAGAAGTAAACTCACTCTGAACTCATTTAGATTACTATTCACTATCGCATTTCTGTGCTTCTCAGTTTTGCAAAGAAAACCTAGCTTTAGCATTTAGTACGGCTAGAATTAAACCATCATCACACAAGATCAAACGAGTAATCAGCTTGCACCAATTAAACGAGGATTTTCCCTTTAGACATCTGCACTATATCTGCTTTTCGAAAGGAAATCGATAGTTACACATAATCTTGTAATAATTCAAGTCATTAACAATGTCTCAAATTCAATTTTTTTTTGCAACATTAGATACTTTAACCCATTAGGATTCGGGAAGCATATAACATTATCCATTGAACACACTATATCATCGAATTCACAACACGGACATAAAAGTGGTCGTCTCTAAATCACCAGTCGAATAGTTCTTTTTGATGTAACTTTAACCATCTAAACGTACAAACTACCTCTTTACATTCTTGTATTAAGACACATTCCAATTATTTATATACAAGACAGAACAACATCCAGTAAAAGAGATGAATAGTCTCATATAAATTTTACCACCGACTTTATTCCCACATATTAAGATATAATCCCGAAGAGATGAGGCAATGCCATTCATAATTCAAACAGACCATCAATACTTTCATCTAACATTAAAGTTAGCTAACATTCTCACTCGATAAGAATTTCATCAGAAAACGGACATTCACGTGAATCCCTAAGGATGAATGAATATATACTCAGAATACTCAGAAAAGACAATTATAATCTATTCAACCATAATTGTTACACATAGACATATTTACAATTCAAACATCATTTCTCCGACTAATCTTGTTATCATAAACCCCTGTATTATTCCACACACTAACGAAAATCAATTCGGAAGAACTTTCAGTAAACACATCTTTAGACTCCATACCTAATTGAGTCAATTAGCCGAGACTAACTTCTTCTTTAATCGTGGCATTGCATAATCTGTATAATTTTTAAAATAATCTGATATTTCTTTTAAAACTGAGTTTGTTTATCACACTATACTCAACTCTGTTTGCATTATTAATTATTTCCCGACTGAACTCTTTAGTTCACACTTATAAAGTTATTCAACATGATTCTTGTAAAATTTCGTCATAAAGTAACATTGGTAAGGGGGTGAGGTCGTAAAGCCTCTAACTTGACTATCATAAATACACATATAAGTCTTAGCATTCATCACTAATGTAATACCATCATAATCACATAGTTCATTCCAAACAAATTAACACACTTATTTATTATACAAGTGTTTTTTGTCATCCACAATTTCAAACAATGAATTTACTTACTTGAGCTGAATATTAATATCTAATTAAATTCCAACACTTAGCTTCCATTTTACTTATCAACATTTGTCAAATTAGAAAACGCCTTATGGGTTTGAGTACGTCGTTTACTTGATGTCATAGTCCAACTATGGTCTTACACAAAATCACAATGCCATAGCCCAACTATGGTCTTACATGTCATTACGATGCCATAGCCCAGCTATGGTCTTACAATCCATACTTTTCCATGGTCCAACCATGGCCGTATCTGTCAATTCCTTATTAAACGATCATATTCATTTCCTACGTTCTACTCAATTTGATCTTTCGATTCAATTTTCATACTATTATAATGTGACAACCCTAATTTGGCCCTAGTCGAAAAATGGTTTCGGGATCACAAAACCGAGTCACAAAAATAATTAGATGTTATATTCTATGTTTATTTCATGTGAAAGTGCACGTGTGAAAATTTCATGCTTTGATTTTGCCATTTGTGAGTGAAATTATGAAATAGGACTCATGTGAAAATTTTTGAAAATGCTATAGGCTAATTTGTAGTGGCCAAATCACTTATAGTATGAAATAGGTGGATTTGCATGTCAAATTTCCCACCCTAAAACATAGTGGCCGGCCATGATGGGCATGAAAAGCATTTGTGCAATTTTTTTATTGAAATTATGGCATAAGTATGGCACAAATAATATATGTTATTTTGTGTCATAAAATGTTAGTAATAAAATACCAAAAGGAAGTAAAAGACAAGGTTTTTTGTTCATCATTGTTCTTCATAGCCGAAAATAGGAGAGCAAGAGGGGAAAAAGCTCTTGAAAATTTCGGTCACTAGGGGAAGAAAAATCCAAGGTAAGTTCATGGTAGTTTACTTCTATCTTGATTTTCATGAGTTCTTCTTGATTCTACCTTAACTCATGAAGCATATTTTTTATCTTTGGTTGTGTTGTGAGTATTCGGTCATGAATGGAAATGAAGGAAATGGTTGTTGTTTCATGTTCTTTTGATGAATAATGGAAGATAGGTGAAGTTGAGCCAAACAAATGAGCAGGCATGTTCCTTAGATGCTAAGGGGGAAAATCGGCTAACATGTTGTGTGTATTATGGCCGAATGTGAACTTGGATAACATTGAGTAATGTTTGTGCTTTAAAATGATGAAATGGAGATTATGCTTAAGTGAAATCATAGGTATGTGATGATTGATATGTGATATGCATGTTTGAATAACATGCATGCAAGTTATGTGTGAAAGAGTGAATTGGTAATAAATCTGCTTGGGACAGCAGCAGTAACATGAATTTGGAAAATCACCATAAATTATGGAAGATGAGTTAGAAGATGAATAAATTATTTAATTAAATATTAATGAGTCTAGTTTCTTATAAAAGAAACCGTGTAAGCAAAAGAATTGCCAATAATGATATATTTGAAGTGATGTGGGACAGGGTCAGAATGACTTCTAGGTCCTCTGTTCTGTTTTTATAAAATCATTATAAATTGTACAAAAATTATCATAAGATGAAATTTATATGATTAGACTCCTTAATGAGTCTAGTTTCAAATTAAATAAACGAGAACATATTTTAAATTCTGTACAATGCAAAATTTGATTCGTAGTGAGGAGTGGTCAGATTAGTCAAACAGTGAAATAGGGGAAACTTTAAGAGCAATCTGGTATTGATTGGCCAAACCAAAAATTCTGAAAATTTTATGGATAAAATATATATGAGTCTATTTTCATGAAAAATTAACGGAACTTGATTTGGAGTTTCTTAGATCCAGTTATAAATGATTTAGTGACTGTTGCTCAGGAAGACAGCTTGCAGTGAAATTATGATTATGTGGTAAACATTGACAAAAATTTGTTAATGAGTTGCTTATTGGTTTCTTATAAGCTTACTATGATCATTAGGTGTGAAATTCGAATATATATATTATATTTTGAAAGTGATGCTGGAATAGTCGAATAATGACTAGTTTAAAATCTTTGAATTTAAGCTCAAGAGCATAGAGGGGCAAATTCGGATAAGGGAAAAGAGAAAGTAATCGAATAGCCATTGTAATCGTTCGGCAACGTTCAAGGTAAGTTCTTAAGTGTTTAAGCTTGATTCCTTCTTATATGCCTAAGAGCTAAATTAATATGGCAGAGAGAATGTAAATTTTATTTAGTTAATGTACCGAATATGTAATGATTTAAGGCTATAAGCCGATTATGGCTATTATGCTTAAGTTGAATTGGATTTGGAAATTTGATGCACTAAATGAGTGTTCCAATGAATAAACTATGTCATATATGTGCTGGTAGAGATATCACGATTTGTGATTATTGAATATCTAAAGGAAACCATGATGTGTATAAAATTATATTTATTAGTCCTTTGTGGTAGCCGAATGTGGCTTGGTACTCGAATGTGGCTTGGTACTAATGTGATTAAATGTGAACTTCGATGAGGTAACTGTTAGTGATCGATGATATAAGTTATGCATTATAATATATATTCGGGTTTCAAACCTAGCAGGCGTAATGCCGGTGAAATGACATCGGACTTAAAGGTCTAGCAGGCTTATGGCCGGCGATGAAATCAGGTTATTACCTAGCAGGCAAATTGCCGGTAAACTATTAAAAGTGTGGTGCTATAAGACTACGGGCTAATACGATATGTGGGTTCGTTCCGTAAAGTAAACTATTCCGGTACGAACAACCTAATTAAGTACATGTGAATTAAATGAATTTGATGATTGATGTGAATCGAACATATAAGAAATGGTTTCATGTTTATGTTCAACTATGAGACCTTGTGTTAAATCGACAATCGATTTCGTTCAATACATTAAGTTTGTCAGGTATGCGATATGTACTTATGCATGTTAAATCGATTGGAATTGAATCATGAATGTGAATTGAGAAGCATAGGTGAAAATGCCTATGTCATATATATGAGTAAGGATAAAATCATCGTAAATTATTGATAAGGATGGGCTATGTGCGAAACCATCTTATAATTGCTAATTTGAATGGTTGTGTGCAAATCAGTGAGCAAGATGTATTGTATTGAGATGATGCTCCAGTGAAAATATACATATGTTCTTTGTGTTGAATAAATATTAAATTAAAGTTATGAGCCGTATGTGACTAGCATATCTAGTCGAATTTGATACTATTAAATGATGTACTAAGATATGTGTTCCAATGTGGTAATTAAACCCTATGTGGTTGAAAGGATGAAAATCTTTGTTCATAGATATGTGTTTCAGTTATACATGATTGAGCGTAGCAGGTTATAATGCCGGTGAAATGAAATGTTATGTGAATTCGGTGTTCCTTTTAAGATAGGGATTTAGCCGAATGTTTAAGATGAAATGATAGTGTATTATATCATGCTTATATGGCCTAAAGGTAAGTATAACATGTTGGTAAATATGCAATGTGCTTTTATAATCGATTGATAAGTGTGAAATGAATGTGAGTAAAATGTTATGCATAAGCTATCAAATGCTAAGTGTGAAAATGAGATGAAAGAAAAGTGTTGAAATTTCTTAATATATGATTAAATATGCATGATATTTGTATCCGGCTTAAAGACCGCAGGCTATATGCTGGAATTATATCCGGGTTAAATCCCGCAGGCTTCGTGCTGGTAATATATCCGGGTTAAATCCCGCAGGCTTCGTGCTGGTAATATATCCGGGTTAATTCCTGCAGGCTTCGTACTGGTATTATATCTGGGTTAAATCCCGCAGGCTTCGTGCTGTAATATATCCGGGTTAAATCCCGCAGGCTTCGTGCTGGTAATATATCCCGGTTAATTCCCGCAGGCTTCGTACTGGTATTATATCTGGGTTAAATCCTACAGGCCTAGTGCTGGTATTATATTCGGGCCTTTGAGCCTAGCAGGCTATTATGCCGGTGAGACACTATTCGGGCCTTTGGGCCTAGCAAGCTATAATGCCGGTGAGATACTATTCGGGCTTTCGAGCCTAGCAGGCTATAATGCCGATGAAATGATAATCGAGCCTCGATCCTAGCAGGCAAAATGCTGGTGATTTGAGAAAAGTCTAAGACTAAGGTACCTCGTGTTAGATTGACAAATGAATACATTCAATACGTTAAGTGGGCCAGGTACACATTATGTACTCATATGTGTAATATCCCGAATTAGGACCTAATCGGAATAGTGGTTTCGTGACCACAAATCCGAGATAGAAATAATTATTTTATAATTATTTTGAGGTTTATGATATGATTGCATGATTGTGTGAAAATTTCGTGATGAAATTCTATGCCTAAATTGCTTAAATTGAAAGTAGGGACTAAATCGAATAAGTTGCAAAACTTGCATTCTAGAAGTTTTTAGTATGAAATTGTTTTGGAATATTAATGAGGAGGTCTTAAATAGCAATTTGACCAACTTTAAGTTCATGGACAAAATTAGGACATGGAAGGAATTTTTGGAAAGTTTAGTAGTAAGGGTATTTTGGTCATTTAGTTATTAAAATGAATTAAAAACAAAATTAAAAGCCAATTTTTGTCCATCTTCTTCATTAGGCCGAAATTTCAAGGGTTATCCATAGATAGGGTTTGTTTCAAGCTTCCAAGCTCCATAGTAAGTGATTCCAAGCCCCGTTTTTAATGATTTTTACGTTTTTGAGATCCCGGTAGCTCGATTAAGCTTATGCTAACAATAATTCAACTTAGGGTTCATATTTGGAAAAATACCCATAGGTGAAATTTGTGTATTTTGATGTTTTATGATAGAATATGGGGTTTTAAATTATGTTAGACAACTTGTGCTACTCGGTTTTGAGTGAAAACGAGTAAAAGGGCTTAATCGGTAAAAATACCTAATAGTCATAAGTACATGTTAGAGTGAGAATTTGATGTTGCCATAGAAGAGAAAAGTGATCAACGTGTTGTAAAAGATAAGAATAAGGAATAAAGTTTAATCCCGAGCCTAGGGGCAAAAATGTAAATATGCAAAAGTTTAGGGGTAAAATTGTAATTTTGCAAACATTTGAGTTAAGGATTAATTTGATAATGTGAGTATTAAATAAGCTAAATGTGTTATTTTAGATCAAGAAAGACGTGGAATCGACCTCAATCGAGGAAAAGAAAAGATTGTGGACTAAATTGCAAAATCTTTGTATTTTGGTACCAAGGTAAGTTCATGTGTAAATAATGTAGCATAATGGTTATTTTTAAGTTATTGATGTTAATTATATGTTATGCTAAATTTTATTATGAAATGTATGCTTTGTGGTTAATTTCAAATAATATGTAAATTATGTGAACTACTTGTTAAATATAATTGTTACCGAGTATTGATTTCGGCATTCTACGGAAGACGGCAAGGATAAGTGTTCAAGGAAAAAGCCCGTTTGAACCTTAGGAATAGATTAGGATACAAGTGACATGTCACTAGGATGATTGAGCATCCGAACTCGTTGAGTTGAGTCCGAGTTCACTTATGGATGCGAATGTCTGAACTCGTTGAGTTGAGTCCGAGTTCGTGAGATGTAACTAGGCATCCGAACTCGTTGAGTTGAGTCCGAGTTCACTTATGGATGCGAACGCCCGAGCTCATTGAGTTGAGTCCGAGTTCGCTTATGGGCGGGTTACATGATTGCTTGATTGAATATGTGGCACTTATATGCAAATTATCCATGTATCCGAATTATATTCCGATGTGTTCAACGGGTAAAGTTCTACTCAATGGAGGAATATTCGAGATGTAAAGAGAAGTATTGGTGAGTGATGTGAAATGGTTATTTTGGACAGGTATGTATTTAACCCTCGGGTTGAGTATTGATACAACCACGATAAGGTAATAAGATGATGAAAAATGATTAAAAATGTGATATGTGTTTTAGTGATACATGCTAATGTTGATTGGTATGACTGTTTGTTATGTTACTTATTATTTGCATATGAACTTACTAAGCATTTATGCTTACTCCCTCCTTCTTACTCATTGTAGTTTTGGACAAGCCAGCTCAGGAGTCGGGATAGGTCGAAGGCTCAGTCACACTATCCGGAAGACTTTTGGTAAATGGCTTGTAAATTTAAGTATGGCATGTATAGCAATATACCTATTTTGTGTAAATGATCTTATGGTATGGTTGTGGAATGGTAGAGGAAATGCTTGATAATGATAAATTATGAAAATGGTTAGTGTAGATTATGTTTGATGTTAAGGAAAACTATTAAGATACTTAGTGCATAAAAACTCATAAAAAGGATGAAATTTGCCATAAACAGAATACTGCAGCAACACTGACGCAAGTTTGAAAATTTATTAAAAATCATAGCAATTGAATTTGGTGATGGAATACATATCAAATTGAATCTTATTATGTCTAGTTTCACATGAAACAAATGAAACAGGTAAATGAATTATATGTTAGAAGATATTTGAATTTTAGTGAAACAGGGTCATAGCAGTTTCTGAATCCCCTGTTCCAACTTTAGAAATTCATTATAAATTATAAAGATATAATTAGGTGGTATATTTTATATCCTCAGTGTGACAGCCCAAAGTTGACCCTAGTCGGGAAGTGGTTTCGGGACCGCTAAACCGAGTCACCAAAATGTTTGAATGTGATACTTATTGTCTAGAATATGTAATTATGAATGTGTGAAAATTTCAAGCTTCAATTTGGTTGATTTCATGTGAATTTAGTTAATAGGACTTATGTGAGAAAATTCTAAAATGTGATAGGTCAATGTGTGAGGACCTATTAGTGCATGTGGACAAAGGGGGGGACTTGCATGTCAAATTTCCCCCCTACTAGTAGTGGCCGGCCATGATGGGCATGATGCACAAGTGTGCAATTTATTTTATGGAAATTATGGCATGAGTATGGCACAAATAAGATATGTTAATTTGTGTCATAAAATGTTGGGATAAAACAAATAAAATAATAAAAAGGAGTATGGAGAATACAAAAAAAAAATGTGTGTGTAGTTGTTTGTCCCCCCCCATTGCCGTGAGCTAAAGAAGAGAAAGGAGAGAATTTTGTTCATCCTTTTCTCATCTTCATGCTTGCCGAAACTAGAAAGAAAAAACAAAGAAAAAATTTCTCATCCTTTGGTTCATCCTTGGCCAAAAATTTTAAGGAGAAAAGAAGAAGAAAGGTGAAGAGATTCGGCCATGCATGTAGCTAGGCTAAGGTATGTTTGATGATGTTCCATGAGATGCATGCATGTTTTAGTTGTTAGCTTGAGTTCTACTTGGCCCATGGTCTAAATCTTGCTATGTGATGGAATTGGCACTTGACCATGGATGCATCATTCTTGGTTGGTGTTTGATGTTGTGGTGATGAGGCATGAGGATGAGTTAAGATTCGGCCTAGGTGGAGGTTGTGTTAATGCCATTGCATGCAAAATATGAGGCTTGTTAATGATGCATGTGATGATGGCTTGATGATTCTTGAACCTCATTTTTAGCATTTTTGTGTGAGCACATATGTGCATTGGTTGCTAAATGGAGAAGAATCGGCTAGCAAGATGTGTGCTAAGGCCGAATGTAACTTTGCATGTTGATGAGCAATGCATGTGTTAAATCGATGAAAAGGGGGAGGATGCTTTACTAGTGTGTGTATATGTGTGTATTAAGTGTTGAGATCGACCCCAAAAATAGACATGCATATTCGGCCAAGGGGAAAGAAATTAGCTAATATGTTGTGTTGATGCATGATTTTTGCATGTATGAGACTTTAATGTCTAATGTATAAATATGGGCTAAGTGCCTTGTGTTCATCTTTTTGATGCCTAAATGATGAAATCAATTTATTTGTTTGATTAAGCTCAAGAGCAAAGGGGAAATAAATCCGATAAAGGGAAGGAAAAAGTGGTTGAATAGCTAGCGGAATCGTTCGACAACACCCGAGGTAAGTTCTTGAGTAAGAGAGCTTAAATTACAATGTGATTAAATCATGCTCTATGTGTGGCTATTGAGCCGAATGTGGAAGGACGATATGTGCCTTGTATTTGAGTTTCGCAAATGAAAATGAAATATGAATGTGCATGATTAATTGAATGCTGTCCGGGCTAAGTCCCGAAGGCTTTGTGCTAAGTGAATATATCCGGACTAAGATCCGAAGGCCTTTGTGCGAGATACTAAATCCGGGTTAAGTCCCGAAGGCATTCGTGCGAGTTATTAAATCCGGGTTAAGTCCCGAAGGCATTCGTGCGAGTTGTTAAATCCGGGTTAAGTCCCGAAGGCATTCGTGCGAGTTATTAAATCCGGGTTAAGTCCCGAAGGCATTCGTGCGAGTTGTTAAATCCGGGTTATGTCCCGAAGGCATTGTGTGAGTTACTAAAACCGGGCTATGTCCCGAAGGCATTTGAACGAGGAGCTATATCCGGTTAAATCCCGAAGGTACGTGATTTGGTAATGAATGAGCTTGCTGTAAAATTCCAGCGAATACTCGAAAAACATCCCAATATGGGGATATGTTACGTATGTGTTGAATTTAATCGAGCCCTTACAAATAAATGTTCGCTCAGTTGATAAACGAGCTACCGGCCTTCGGCTAAGTTAGTCTATTGTGTATGTACATAAGGGTTGTGAATGTTGTGAAGCAAGTTTGATATCGGTAAATTGCGTATTATGAAATATTCCATTTAGCTAAATGTGTGTTATTCTTTGTTTATGCTGGAATTTCTTGCTCAAAACTTACTAAGCATAAATTGCTTACTTCGTTCCATTGCTCCTCTGTTTTATAGATTTTTTTGGTTCTCCAGCTATCGGACTCGGGATCTTGACGTCGAAGTCGCCCACACTATCAAAGGCTCTTATGGGTACTCTTTTGGTTGAATTTTGATATGGCATGTATAGGACGACCCATTGTTGTTTTTCGAGTACTTTATGTGATGTATAAGTTTTGGATAGCCATGTGAAAATGGCTTATATGTGTTTAAGTATAATGTTATAATCATTTAGTGTGGATATGCTTGACAAGGACTGGCCACGGGGATGGTTAATCACTTTCATAAATTGTGCTATGTATGCAAAAAGGGCTAGTTGAACCATGAAATAGGTAAAGCCTACCTTAAAGGTAGATGCTGACAGCAGCAGTGACGTAGATTTGGAAAATCACTAAAAATAGTAGGAATGGAATTAAATAGTGAATAAATTATGTAAACAAACCTTGAAGAATCTACTTTCATAGGAAAGTAACAAACAATCATATGGACAGTACAGTAAGAGATATTTGGGTTCTTGTGGAACAGGGCCAGAACAGTTTCTGGATTCCCTGTTCCGCCTTTGGAAATTCACTATAAATTGACCAGAGATAATTAGGGGTCATACCATATATGTATGGATTCCTATCTGAGTCTAGTTTCCATAGAAACAAACGGCATCAGTATTGAAGCTCTGTGCAGAGAGATATCCAAGTCGTAATGGGAAAAGGTCAGTGTAGTCGACCCCTGTAACATGGGAGACTTTGACTAATAAACTGTACTAATTGGCCCGACAAAAATTCTAGAAAAAAATACATAGGTGGGGACATGAGTCTAGTTTCAGGGAAAAATCACCAAACTGATTTTCGAGTTGTGAAACTCAAGATATGATTTTGAAGCGACTAGTACTCAGACTGGGCAGTGTCTGGAAGGAAATTTTTCAAAGTTTGTTAACATCTCGTGTCCGACTCCGGTGTCGGTCTCGGGTTCGGGGTGTTACATTTTATTGGTATCAGAGCTACGGTTTAGTCGATTCTAGGACTACCGTAATGTTTTGGGTCTAGCTATACATGCCATTTTATGTGATTACTTGATAGTGTGGTGATTTCTGACAATTGTAAATGTGTTTATTTATGGTAATGGATCCCGATCGTGACCGAGAGGTAGCTGATGATCTTGAGAGTGTAGCGCCTGCTCCCGCACAAGGGACAGTGCCGGCAGACTCTCAACCTAATGCTAGTAATCCGAATGATGAAGCTAGACAAGCATTCTATAGCGTGATGAATGATTGGTTTAACCAATACATTCGAACTAATATGGCTGTTCCACAACCTCCATTCCCGACAAATACTACCCCTGCACCTACAATACCACCGGTAACGGACCAAATAAGGTCAAATAAGCCCCCAGTTGACAGAATCCGAAAACATGGGGCTACTGAATTTAAGGCTATGGATAGCGATGATGCCGAGCAAGCTGAATTTTGGCTGGACAACACTATCCGGGTACTCGATGAGCTATCTTGTACACCCGATGAATGCCTAAAGTGTGCTATCTCCTTGCTACGTGATTCTGCCTACTATTGGTGGAGTACTCTGACTTCTATTGTGCCCCGAGAGCAAGTAACTTGGGAGTTTTTCCAAACTGAGTTTCGGAAAAAGTATATCAGTCAGAGATTTGTTGATCAAAAACGGAAGGAATTTCTTGAGCTTAAGCAAGGCTCCATGTCGGTTACTGATTACGAGCGAAAATTTGTTAGACTTAGCAAATACGCTCGGGAATGTGTTTCGTTCGAAGCTATTATGTGTAAACGCTTCGAGGATGGGCTGAATGAAGATATAAAAATGTTCGTTGGCGTTCTTGAAATACGAGAGTTCGTGGTACTTGTTGAACGAGCTTGTAAAGCCGAAGAGCTTAGAAAAGAAAAGCAAAGAGTTGATGAGGGAACTGGAGAGTTTCGTAAAAGATCCTCGGGAAGGTCTCTTCAACAGACATTGAAGAGATTTCGAGATGATGCGGGCCAGTTTAGAGGCACTTCGGGCCTTTTTGGACGAGATCGTGATCGACCCCCTGTGGGTACACGAGGCACTTCGGTCGCCAGTGTTGGGAATGAACGTCGAGACAGGACGAAATGCCGATATTGCGGTAAATGGCATTCGGGGAGTTGTAGATTTCCTGACCGCTCCTGTTACAAATGTGGATCAGTTGACCACTTCATTAAAGATTGCCCGAGGTTGTCGGGACAGAATGCAAATCAGAGTGGGAGACCGGGTGCTACCACTGCTCGAGGTAGACCATCTGGAAATATGGGCAATGCTAGTGGTGGTCAGAGAGGATCTAGAGATGATATAACCAGATCCGAAGCCCGTGCGCCTGCTAGAGCTTATGCTATACGTGCCCGCGAGGATGCTTCTTCGCCTGATGTTATTACCGGTACATTCACTCTCTTTGATACTAATGTAATTGCTTTGATTGACCCCGGTTCTACTCATTCTTACATATGTGAAACCTTAGCATCCAGTAAGACTTTACCTATTGAGTCTACTGAGTTCGTAATTCGGGTGTCAAATCCCTTGGGTCGTTACGTGCTTGTCGACAAAGTGTGTAAGAAATGTTCCCTGGAAATTCGAGGTTCCTGTTTTCCGGCGGACTTGATGCTTTTGCCGTTTGATGAATTTGATGTTATCCTTGGTTTGGATTGGTTGACCGCGCATGATGCGATTGTGAATTGCAAGAGCAAGACTATTGATTTGAGGTGCGCAAATAACGAAGTAGTCCGAATTGAGTCTGCGGACTTGGAGGGGATGCCAGCTGTAATATCAGCAATGTTGGCACAGAAATATGTAAGAAAAGGGTGCGAAGCATACCTTGCGTGTGTACTTGGTGACAAAGAATTAGAAAAGAAACCCGAATCTGTGCCGGTGGTTTGTGAATACCCGGATGTTTTTCCGGAAGAATTACCGGGTTTACCACCTGTTCGGGAGGTAGAGTTTGGTATTGAGCTTGTACCTGGGACTACGCCGATTTCGATAGCTCCGTATCGTATGGCACCAACCGAGTTAAAGGAGTTGAAAGCTCAGTTGCAAGAACTGACGGATAGAGGTTTCGCTCGACCAAGTTTCTCACCTTGGGGTGCACCAGTATTGTTCGTGAAAAAGAAGGACGGAACCATGAGGTTGTGCATTGACTATCGTTAGCTGAATAAAGTGACGATAAAGAACAAATATCCGTTGCCGCGCATCGATGATTTGTTCGACCAACTGAAGGGAGCCTCATTGTTCTCAAAAATAGATTTGAGATCGGGCTATTATCAGTTGCGAATCCGAGATTCAGATATTCCCAAAACTGCCTTCAGAACGAGATATGGTCACTACGAATTCTTAGTGATGCCGTTTGGGCTCACTAATGCCCCTGCAGTATTCATGGATTTGATGAATCGGATCTTCAGACCGTATTTGGATCGGTTCGTAGTGGTGTTCATTGATGACATTTTGGTCTATTCAAGAGACGAGACCGAACATGCTGAGCATCTGAGGCTAGTGCTGCAAATTTTGCGGGATAAGCAGTTATATGCTAAGTTCAGTAAGTGTGAGTTCTGGTTAAGAGAGGTTAGCTTCTTGGGTCATGTGGTATCCGCGTCGGGTATTCGAGTTGACCCGAACAAAATTTCAGCCATACTTGACTGGAAACCTCCGAGAAATGTTACTGAAGTTCGGAGCTTTTTGGGGCTCGCCGGTTATTACCGACGATTTGTCAAAGGTTTCTCGATGATAGCCACACCAATGACGAAGCTACTTCAAAAGGATGTTAAGTTCGAGTGGACGGAGAAATGTCAGAAAAGTTTCGACCAACTGAAAACTCATTTGACTGAAGCTCCAATTTTGGTGCAACCCGAATCAGGTAAAGAGTTTGTCATTTATAGTGACGCATCCCTACTTGGGTTGGGTTGCGTATTGATGCAAGAAGGTCGAGTCGTGGCCTATGCGTCGAGACAATTGAAGCCTCACGAGAGGAATTATCCGACCCATGATCTCGAACTAGCTGCCATCGTGTTTGCTTTAAAAATATGGCGACATTATCTGTTTGGTGAGAAGTGCCATGTATTTTCGGATCACAAAAGTCTCAAATATTTGATGACTCAACGAGACTTGAATCTGCGACAAAGACGTTGGCTTGAGTTGTTGAAAGATTACGAGCTTGTCATTGATTATCACCCGGGAAAGGCTAACGTGGTTGCGGACGCCTTAAGCTGGAAGTCATTGTTTGCTTTACGAGCGATGAACGTGCATTTGTCTGTTCTACCAGACAGTGTGTTAGTAGCTGAATTAAAAGCTAAACCATTATTGACCCACCAAATTCGTGAAGCTCAGAAAGTCAATGATGAATTGGTTGCAAAACGGGCTAAGTGTTTTCCGAACGAGGAATCGGAGTTTCAAATTGATGATGATGATTGTTTGAGGTTCAGAAATCGTTTGTGTGTTCCAAGGAATTCGGAACTCATTTCGATGATTCTGAACGAAGCCCATTGTAGCCGAATGTCAATTCACCCGAGGAGTACGAAAATGTACAACGATTTGAAACGTCAATTTTGGTGGCATGGTATGAAACGGGACATCTCCGACTTTGTTTCGAGATGTTTGATATGTCAACAAGTGAAAGCGGAACATCAAGTGCCTTCAGGATTACTCCAGCCGATCATGATACCCGAGTGGAAATGGGATCGAGTCACAATGGACTTTGTGTCCGGACTGCCCTTGTCAGCAAGTAAGAAGGATGCGATATGGGTTGTTGTTGATAGACTGACTAAGTCGGCTCATTTCATCCCCGTACGTACAGATTTTTCATTGGATAAACTAGCTAAATTGTACGTTTATCAAATTGTGAGATTACACGGGGTACCTGTTTCTATCGTGTCGGATAGAGATCCGAGATTCACCTCACGATTTTGGAAGAAATTGCAAGAAGCTCTGGGTACCAAGCTGCATTTTAGCACTGCTTTTCACCCCCAAACCGATGGTCAATCCGAGCGGATAATTCAGATACTTGAGGATATGTTGAGATGTTGCATCCTCGAGTTCAGTAGTTCATGGGAATGGTATTTACCTTTGATTGAATTCGCTTACAACAATAGTTTTCAATCAAGTATTAAGATGGCACCTTACGAGGCTTTGTACGGTCGTAAATGCCGTACACCATTGTTTTGGACCGAGCTCGGTGAAAGTAAAATTTTCGGAGTTGATTTGATTAAAGATGTTGAACAGAAAGTGAAGGTAATCCGTGAAAGTCTAAAGGTAGCCACGGATCGTCAGAAGTCGTACGCAGATTTGAAACGAAAAGACATCGAGTATCAGGTGGGAGACAAAGTGTTCCTTAAGGTTTCACCTTGGAAAAAGATACTCAGGTTCGGCCGTAAGGGCAAGTTGAGCCCAAGATTCATTGGGCCGTACGAAATCTCCGAATGAGTTGGTCCGGTTGCGTATAGATTGATTTTGCCCCCGGAGCTTGAAAAGATTCATGACGTCTTTCATGTTTCGATGCTTCGACGCTATCGATCTGATCCATCGCACATAATTAGCCCATCAGAGGTTGAAATTCAAGTCGACATGAGCTATGAAGAAGAACCGATGCGTATCCTAGCTCGTGAAGTGAAGGAGTTGCGAAACAAAAGAGTTCCGCTAGTAAAGGTGTTATGGCTCAAACACGGGATCGAGGAAGCTACTTGGGAGACCGAGAGCTCGATGAAAGAACGATACCCAAACCTATTTACCGGTAAGATTTTCGGGGACGAAAATTTCTTAAGTGGGGGAGAGTTGTGACAGCCCAAAGTTGACCCTAGTCGGGAAGTGGTTTCGGGACCGCTAAACCGAGTCACCAAAATGTTTGAATGTGATACTTATTGTCTAGAATATGTAATTATGAATGTGTGAAAATTTCAAGCTTCAATTTGGTTGATTTCATGTGAATTTAGTTAATAGGACTTATGTGAGAAAATTCTAAAATGTGATAGGTCAATGTGTGAGGACCTATTAGTGCATGTGGACAAAGGGGGGACTTGCATGTCAAATTTCCCCCCTACTAGTAGTGGCCGGCCATGATGGGCATGATGCACAAGTGTGCAATTTATTTTATGGAAATTATGGCATGAGTATGGCACAAATAAGATATGTTAATTTGTGTCATAAAATGTTGGGATAAAACAAATAAAATAATAAAAGGAGTATGGAGAATACAAAAAAAAATGTGTGTGTAGTTGTTTGTCCCCCCCCATTGCCGTGAGCTAAAGAAGAGAAAGGAGAGAATTTTGTTCATCCTTTTCTCATCTTCATGCTTGCCGAAACTAGAAAGAAAAAACAAAGAAAAATTTTCTCATCCTTTGGTTCATCCTTGGCCAAAATTTTAAGGAGGAAAGAAGAAGAAAGGTGAAGAGATTCGGCCATGCATGTAGCTAGGCTAAGGTATGTTTGATGATGTTCCATGAGATGCATGCATGTTTTAGTTGTTAGCTTGAGTTCTACTTGGCCCATGGTCTAAATCTTGCTATGTGATGGAATTGGCACTTGACCATGGATGCATCATTCTTGGTTGGTGTTTGATGTTGTGGTGATGAGGCATGAGGATGAGTTAAGATTCGGCCTAGGTGGAGGTTGTGTTAATGCCATTGCATGCAAAATATGAGGCTTGTTAATGATGCATGTGATGATGGCTTGATGATTCTTGAACCTCCTTTTTAGCATTTTTGTGTGAGCACATATGTGCATTGGTTGCTAAATGGAGAAGAATCGGCTAGCAAGATGTGTGCTAAGGCCGAATGTAACTTTGCATGTTGATGAGCAATGCATGTGTTAAATCGATGAAAAGGGGGAGGATGCTTTACTAGTGTGTGTATATGTGTGTATTAAGTGTTGAGATCGACCCCAAAAATAGACATGCATATTCGGCCAAGGGGAAAGAAATTAGCTAATATGTTGTGTTGATGCTTGATTTTTGCATGTATGAGACTTTAATGTCTAATGTATAAATATGGGCTAAGTGCCTTGTGTTCATCTTTTTGATGCCTAAATGATGAAATCAATTTATTTGTTTGATTAAGCTCAAGAGCAAAGGGGAAATAAATCCGATAAAGGGAAGGAAAAAGTGGTTGAATAGCTAGCGGAATCGTTCGACAACACCCGAGGTAAGTTCTTGAGTAAGAGAGCTTAAATTACAATGTGATTAAATCATGCTCTATGTGTGGCTATTGAGCCGAATGTGCAAGGACGATATGTGCCTTGTATTTGAGTTTCGCAAATGAAAATGAAATATGAATGTGCATGATTAATTGAATGCTGTCCGGGCTAAGTCCCGAAGGCTTTGTGCTAAGTGAATATATCCGGACTAAGATCCGAAGGCCTTTGTGCGAGATACTAAATCCGGGTTAAGTCCCGAAGGCATTCGTGCGAGTTATTAAATCCGGGTTAAGTCCCGAAGGCATTCGTGCGAGTTGTTAAATCCGGGTTAAGTCCCGAAGGCATTCGTGCGAGTTATTAAATCCGGGTTAAGTCCCGAAGGCATTCGTGCGAGTTGTTAAATCCGGGTTATGTCCCGAAGGCATTGTGTGAGTTACTAAAACCGGGCTATGTCCGAAGGCATTTGAACGAGGAGCTATATCCGGTTAAATCCCGAAGGTACGTGATTTGGTAATGAATGAGCTTGCTGTAAAATTCCAGCGAATACTCGAAAACCATCCCAATATGGGGATATGTTACGTATGTGTTGAATTTAATCGAGCCCTTACAAATAAATGTTCGCTCAGTTGATAAACGAGCTACCGGCCTTCGGCTAAGTTAGTCTATTGTGTATGTACATAAGGGTTGTGAATGTTGTGAAGCAAGTTTGATATCGGTAAATTGCGTATTATGAAATATTCCATTTAGCTAAATGTGTGTTATTCTTTGTTTATGCTGGAATTTCTTGCTCAAAACTTACTAAGCATAAATTGCTTACTTCGTTCCATTGCTCCTCTGTTTTATAGATTTTTTTGGTTCTCCATCTATCGGACTCGGGATCTTGACGTCGAAGTCGCCCACACTATCAAAGGCTCTTATGGGTACTCTTTCGGTTGAATTTTGATATGGCATTATAGGACGACCCATTGTTGTTTTTCGAGTACTTTATGTGATGTATAAGTTTTGGATAGCCATGTGAAAATGGCTTATATGTGTTTAAGTATAATGTTATAATCATTTAGTGTGGATATGCTTGACAAGGACTGGCCACGGGGATGGTTAATCACTTTCATAAATTGTGCTATGTATGCAAAAAGGGCTAGTTGAACCATGAAATAGGTAAAGCCTACCTTAAAGGTAGATGCTGACAGCAGCAGTGACGTAGATTTGGAAAATCACTAAAAATAGTAGGAATGGAATTAAATAGTGAATAAATTATGTAAACAAACCTTGAAGAATCTACTTTCATAGGAAAGTAACAAAACAATCATATGGACAGTACAGTAAGAGATATTCGGGTTCTTGTGGAACAGGGCCAGAACAGTTTCTGGATTCCCTGTTCCGCCTTTGGAAATTCACTATAAATTGACCAGAGATAATTAGGGGTCATACCATATATGTATGGATTCCTATCTGAGTCTAGTTTCCATAGAAACAAACGGCATCAGTATTGAAGCTCTGTGCAGAGAGATATCCAAGTCGTAATGGGAAAAGGTCAGTGTAGTCGACCCCTGTAACATGGGAGACTTTGACTAATAAACTGTACTAATTGGCCTGACAAAAAATTCTAGAAAAAAATACATAGGTGGGGACATGAGTCTAGTTTCATGGAAAAATCACCAAACTGATTTTCGAGTTGTGAAACTCAAGATATGATTTTTGAAGCGACTAGTACTCAGACTGGGCAGTGTCTGGAAGGAAATTTTTCAAAGTTTGTTAACATCTCGTGTCCGACTCCGGTGTCGGTCTCGGGTTTGGGGTGTTACACTCAGAATCCTTATTGAGTCTAGTTTTAGTAGAAACAAATCTCATAGTCATATGAATCTTGTACAGAGAGAAATGTGGTTCGTAGTAAATAGAGGTCAGACCAGTCGAGTCCTGAAACAGGGGTAACTTTAACTAATAAACTGTACTAATTGGCCCAACCAAAAATTGTAGAAAAAATTTAGTAGATAGGTATATGAGCCTAGATTCAGGAAAAATTTACGGATCTTGATTTCTAGTTTTGTAACTCGAGATATGATTTTTCTTGTGACTGTGACGCAAGTAGCTTAAAAGCTGTGAATGTAGAAACAATAATCCAAAGTTCTAAATATGTTAAATTAAGCTTAGTAACACCTCATACTCGAATCCGGCGACGGTCTCGGGCGTGGGGGCGTTACAATATGTGAGTTTGATTTGAAGTGAATCATTAGTGTGTAATGTGATACATACGTGAATAAATGTTATAACTATATCTATGATCATGATACATCGGGTCAGGGTGTGAAAGTATGTGAAAGTATTTGAGTTAATTATGTTATATGAATTCAGATTAAGTATGATAAGAATACTGAACGTTCATTATGTGTTTGTGTGTATTCGGCCAGATGGCAATATACCTATAATATGGCCTCTTGAGAAATTGAATAATCGAAGTATAATTGCGTTTATTTGTTTGCATTGCTTAAAACTTACTAAGCTTATGAAAGCTTACTCCGTTGTTACATTCCTCTGTTTTGTAGATAGTTTGCTCCAGTTATTTGCTCGGGTTGGAGTTCGCCAGAGATATTATCACACTGTCGAGCTCACGCTATTGGTGTAAGTAAATCCTAGTGTTTCGAGTTTATGTCATGTATAGGGTTTTAATGTTGAGTATGTGATACTATAAGTTAGCCAAAGGTGGTGGCTTGTATTGATAAAGTGTTTTGGCCATTTGAATTGGCCTATGTTGGCTAGTGATGTTTTGGGCCTCGTAAGCCCATATATGGGACAGATTGCATGTGAAAAGAAAAGATTTAAATTGATTGAAATTTTTTTGGCACGGTTTTTGTGTGATTAACTGAGTTTAAGTCAAGTAACACCTCGAACCCTGTTCTGGAGAGGGATACGGGCGAGGGGTGTTACATTTAGTGGTATCAGAGCTATGGTTTAGTCAGTTCTCGGACTAACATAGCGAGTATAAGAGTCTAGCTATACATGCCGTAAGTAAAACGTGATAGTGTGATATCTCCCAGCTCTTATAAATTGTTTTGCTCAGGTAATGATGTGTTCCAACCGAGCTATTATTAATTGATCCGAAAATGCTATTGAACTGATTGTAATATATTTGTGATATGACGGAATTGAATGGTATGAAAGGAAGTTTATGATATGTGTGCATCAGTGTAAAGATATGTATAAGATTGTATAAAGTAAATGGTAATGAAAGATCAAGTTGGGTGGAACACAGGGAATGAATACAATTGTTTACTAATGAATTGACGAAAAAGACCATGGTTGGACCATGGCAATACATGAGACAGATGAGCTAGCGTAAGCCTCGTCAGGGACGTGGCATCGGCTCGACTTGTGCTAAGCGTAAGACCTATCTGGGATAGGCATCGGCACAGCCTAGTGAGTGCTAGTGTAAGAGCTATCGGGAATAGGCATCAGCACGGGCAGAGCAGAGCTAGTAGAAGACCATAGTTGGACTATGGCATCAAGAAAGCAATGTACTCAAAACCGTAAGACGTTTGCCGATTTGATAAATATTGACAAGTGATCAAGACTAAATGTGGAAACTTGATAAGACATTATTGGTAATTTGAGTAAGAGAAATGAAAGTTTGAATTATGATAAATTCACTTATGTTTTGCTAATATTTACATGAAATAAAGTTGCGTGTATTACTGAGATTTGTGAAAATGTATCTGTAACGAGTTGGAAATTTGAAATGTTTGAATCAATGTGCGTAATATTATGATGATGAGTGACAAAGTTATCTGTGTATACAAATATGAAAGTTCCTTTCGAGGCTTAACGATCTCACCCCCTTATCAGCGTTATTATTGTTCTGGTATGGAATAAGTATACAGATTGGTTAAAGGTTATGTAAAGGATCTTTATATGAACTCTGATTGTGAAATGTTTGTTTATCTAAGTTGTAATAGATTATGCAAGTATATGGAATAAAAGAAATCAGTGGTATTATAGAAGTGGTTGTGAGATAGAATTTCTATCCAAATTGAATCAAAATTTTTATTATCTTCTAAGAGAGAAATATTATTGGATTATGATTTATCATCTGACAAGAAAAGATCGGTATGATGGGGTTTGCATGTACAAGGCTTTATTTGATGAAGTGACTGAAGTATCTACAAAGTGATCTATTGGTATAGACCAAAGTTCCGAATTTTTGGTAAAAAGAGATACATGTGAAGAATGGAAAATTGTGATTCTGAGAATATTGTGAAAACGTTTTTAGAGTGGAAACTATTTCTTCTGGTAAGATTTTCGGGGACGAAAATTCCTAAGGGGGGAGAGTTGTGACAACCCTAATTTGGCCCTAGTCGGAAAGTGGTTTCGGGATCACAAAACCGAGTCACAAAAATAATTAGATGTTATATTCTATGTTTATTTCGTGTGAAAGTGCATGTGTGAAAATTTCATACTTTGATTTTTCCATTTGTGAGTGAAATTATGAAATAGGACTCATGTGAAAATTTTTGAAAATGCTATAGGCTAATTTGTCGTGGCCAAATAACTTATAGTATGAAATAGGTGGATTTGCATGTCAAATTTCCCACCTTAAAACATAGTGGCCGGCCATGATGGGCATGATAAGCATTTGTGCAATTTTTTTTATTGAAATTATGGCATAAGTATGGCACAAATAATATATGTTATTTTGTGTCATAAAATGTTAGTAATAAAATACCAAAAGGAAGTAAAAGACAAGGTTTTTTGTTCATCCTTGTTCTTCATAGCCGAAAATAGGAGTCCAAGAGGGGAAAAAGCTCTTGAAAAATTCGGTCACTAGGGGAAGAAAAATCCAAGGTAAGTTCATGGTAGTTTACTTCTATCTTGATTTTCATGAGTTCTTCTTGATTCTACCTTAACTCATGAAGCATATTTTTTATTTTTGGTTGTGTTGTGAGTATTCGGTCATGAATGGAAATGAAGGAAATGGTTGTTGTTTCATGTTCTTTTGATGAATAATGGAAGATAGGTGAAGTTGAGCCAAACAAATGAGCATGCATGTGCCTTAGATGCTAAGGGGGAAAATCGGCTAACATGTTGTGTGTATTATGGCCGAATGTGAACTTGGATAACATTGAGTAATGTTTGTGCTTTAAAATGATGAAATGGAGATTATACTTAAGTGAAATCATAGGTATGTGATGATTGATATGTGATATGCATGTTTGAATAACATGCATGCAAGTTATGTGTGAAAGAGTGAATTGGTAATAAATCTGCTTGGGACAGCAGCAGTAACATGAATTTGGAAAATCACCATAAATGAGGGAGATGAGTTAGAAGCTGAATAAATTATGTAATTAAATATTAATGAGTCGAGTTTCTTATAAAAGAAACCGTGTAAGCAAAAGAATTGCCGATAATGAGATATTTGAAGTGATGTGGGACAGGATCAGAATGACTACTAGATCCTCTGTTCTGTTTTTATAAAATCATTATAAATTGTACAAAAATTATCATAATATGAAATTTATATGATTAGACTCCTTAATGAGTTTAGTTTCAAATGAAATAAACGAGAACATATTTTGAATTCTGTACAATGAGAAAATTGATTCGTAGTGAGGAGTGGTCAGATTAGTCAAGCAGTGAAACAGGGGAAACTTTAAGAAAAATCTGGTATTGGTTGGCCAAACCAAAAATTCTAAAAATTTTATGGATAAAATATATATGAGTCTATTTTAAGGAAAAATTAATGACACTTGATTTGGAGTTTCGTAGATCCAGTTATAAATGATTTAGTGACTGTTTTTCAGGAAGACATCTTGCAGTGAAATTATGATTATGTGGTAAACATTGACAAAAATTAGTTAATGAGTTGCTTATTGATTTCTTATAAGCTTACTATGATCAGTAGGTGTGAAATTCGAATATATATATTATATTTTGAAAGTGATGCTGGAATAGCCGAATAATGACTAGTTTAAAATCTTTGAATTTAAGCTCAAGAGCATAGAGGGGCAAATTTGGATAAGGGAAAAGAGAAAGTAATCGAATAGCCGTTGTAATCGTTCAGCAACGTTCAAGGTAAGTTCTTAAGTGTTTAAGCTTGATTCCTTCTTATATGCCTAAGAGCTAAATTAATATGGTAGAGAGAATGTAAATTTTACTTAGTTAATGTGCCGAATATGTAATGATTTAAGGCTATAAGCCGATTATGGCTATTATGCTTAAGTTGAATTGGATTTGGAAATTTGATGCACTAAATGAGTGTTCCAATGAATAAACTATGTCGTATATGTGCTGGTAGAGATATCACGATTTGTGATTATTAAATATCTAAAGGAAACCATGATGTGTATAAAATTATTTTTATTAGTCCTTTGTGGTAGCCGAATGTGGCTTGGTACTAAAGTGATTAAATGTGAACTTTGATGAGGTAACTGTTAGTGATTGATGATATAAGTTATGCATTATAATATATATTCAGGTTTCAAACCTAGTAGCCGTAATGCCGGTGAAATGACATCGGACTTAAAGGTTTAGCAGGCTTATGGTCGGCGATGAAATCAGGTTATTATCTAGCAGGCAAATTACCGGTAAACTATTAAAAGTGTGGTGCTATAAGACTATGGGCTAATACGATATGTGGGTTTGTTCCGTAAAGTAAACTATTCAGGTACGAACAACCTAATTAAGTACATGTGAATTAAATGAATTTGATGATTGATGTGAATCGAACATATAAGAAATGGTTTCATGTTTATGTTCAACTATGAGACCTTGTGTTAAATCGACAATCGATTTCGTTCAATAAATTAAGTTGGTCAGGTATGCGATATGTACTTATGCATGTTAAATCGATTGGAATTGAATCATGAATGTGAATTGAGAAGCATAGGTGAAAATGCCTATGTCATATATATGAGTAAGGATAAAATCATCGTAAATTATCGATAAGGATGGGCTATGTGCGAAACCGTCTTATAATTGCTAATTTGAATGGTTGTGTGCAAATCAGTGAGCAAGATGTATTGTATTGAGATGATGCTTCAGTGAAAATATACATATGTTCTTTGTGTTGAATAAATATTAAATTAAAGTTATGAGCCGTATGTGACTAGCATATCTAGTCGAATTTGATACTGTTAAATGATGTACTAAGATATGTGTTCCAATGTGGAAATTAAACCCTATGTGGTTGAAAGAATGAAAATCTTTGTTCATAGATATGTGTTTCAGTTATACATGATTGAAGTATAAGTTATGAAAGTGGGAAAGAACAGGTGAATTGTCTATCGAAATGTGATATTCGGGCTTCGGGCCTAGCAGGCTATAATGCCGGGGAAATGATATCGGGCTTTGAGCTTAGTAGGCTATGATGCCGATGAAATATTATTCGAGCCTTTGAGCCTAGCAGGCTATAATGCCGGTGAAATGAAATGTTATGTGAATTCGGTGTTCTTTGTAAGATATGGATTTAGCCGAATCTGTAAGATGAAATGATAGTGTATTATATCATGCTTATATGGCCTAATGGTAAGTATAACATGTTGGTAAATATGCAATGTGCTTTTATAATCGATTGATAAGTTTGAAATGAATGTGAGTAAAATGTTATGCATAAGCTATCAAATGCTAAGTGTGAAAATGAGATGAAAGAAAAGTGTTGAAATGTGTTAATATATGATTAAATATGCATGATATTTGTATCCGGTTTAAAGACCGCAGGCTATATGCTGGAATTATATCCGGGTTAAATCCCGCAGGCTTCGTGCTGGTAATATATCCGGGTTAAATCCCGCAGGCTTCGTACTGGTAATATATCTGGGTTAATTCCCGCAGGCTTCGTGCTGGTATTATATCCGGGTTAAATCCTGCAGGCTTCGTGCTGGTAATATATCCGGGTTAAATCCCGCAGGCTTCGTGCTGGTAATATATCCGGGTTAATTCCCGCAGGCTTCGTGCTGGTATTATATCCGGTTTAAATGCCGCAGGCCTAGTGCTGGTATTATATTCGGGCCTTTGAGCCTAGCAGGCTATTATTCCGATGAGACACTATTCGGGCCTTTGGGCCTAGCAGGCTATAATGCCGGTGAGATACTATTCGGGCTTTCGAGCCTAGCAGGCTATAATGTCGATGAAATTATAATCGAGCCTCGATCCTAACAGGCGAAATGCCGGTGACTTGAGAAAAGTCTAAGACTAAGGTTCCTCGTGTTAGATTGAAAAATGAATACATTCAATACGTTCAGTGGGCCAGGTACACATGATGTACTCATATGTGAGTTGGATTTGAAGTGAATCATTAGTGTGTAATGTGATACATACGTGAATAAATGTTATAACTATATCTATGATCATGATACATCGGGTCAGGGTGTGAAAGTATGTGAAAGTATTTGAGTTAATTATGTTATATGAATTCAGATTACGTATGATAAGAATGCTGAACGTGCATTATGTGTTTGTGTGTAGTCGGCCAGATGGCAATATACCTAGAATATGGCCTCTTGAGAAATTTAATAATCGAAGTATAATTGCATTTATTTGTTTGCATTGCTTAAAACTTACTAAGCTTATGAAACCTTACTCCGTTGTTACATTCCTCTGTTTTGTAGATTGCTGGCTCCAGTTATTTGCTCGGGTTAGAGTTCGTCGGAGATATTATCACACTGTCGAGCTCACGCTATTGGTGTAAGTAAATCCTAGTATTTCGAGTCTATGGCATGTATAGGGTTTTAATGTTGAGTATGTGATACTATAAGTTAGCCAAAGGTGGTGGCTTGTATTGATAAAGTGTTTTGGCCATTTGAATTGGCCTATGTTGGCTAGTGATGTTTTGGGCCTCGTAAGCCCATATATGGGACAGATTGCATGTGAAAAGAAAAGATTTAAATGGATTGAAATTTTTTTGGCACGGTTTTTGTATGATTGACTGAGTTTAAGTCCGGTAACACCTCGAACCCTATTCCAGCGAGGCATACGGGTGAGGGGTCTTACATATAATATTCATGGTTCAATAACAAAGGCATAAAACAAAATATCATATTATCTCTAATTTAACAATTAAACATAAGATTCTACCATATGAGCATACTAATTACACTTATTCAAACAAGTGTACATAAACACACATTCCGTCTATTTGAGTAAATTTGCTTACCAAATTCACTTAATCAAATATGTTGAGCACATACCATCATATGCATGCCAAGCAAACACGAATGGGCTTATCCCCATATAAACTTTCATTTTATTTTACGTTTCCACATTTCTCAACTCATGGTTATCTCACTTCGTACATTAAGACATACATATCATGAACTTCTATTCATACCTTTCTAAGTTTCGTCTCATCATAAAAACATTTCAATCACCTCAATATCATTTCTCAGCATTATTGAAAATAGCTCGGTTGGAAGTCATTTCTGTATTAATAAAAGAATTTCGTTAGAACCGGGAGATATCACACTATCACGAGTAGTAATATGGCATGTATAGCTAGACTCACATATGTTACGTTAGTCCGAGAATCGACAAAACTGTAGCTCTAATACCACTAAATGTAACACCTTTACCCACGTCTGTCACCAGAATAAGGCACGAGGCATTACCGAGCTCAAACGCATGCATACAAACATTTCTAAGTCATAAAATTTCGTTCAAATTTAAAACTTTTCAATTTCTATCTTAAAGTTCCTTATATGGGCCTACGACGCCTAAAACATATATTGGAGGTGGTTAGGGACTAAACCGAGAACTTTTGAAGCTTTTGAGACACTAAGAAAATTTCCATATTTTGGAGAGTCACACGCCCGTATCCTTCAACCATGTAACTCTCTGTTTATGACGTCATCACCCATTTAGGGTTACACAGCCATGTCACACGCCCGTGTGCTAGGCCTTGTGGCCATCCGTGTGGATGACAGCTAGGCTATTTACCAAGCCTTTTTCCATCCAAAAACACTTGTACACTCATACTAAGTTTATCAACACACAACATGGCATTTTTAGGCATCCCAATAACCACACCATGGCATTCAAACACTATTTATAAATCACATTCATCATGCACAACCAGACACACACTTAACTAATTGTAGCATGTAACTTACTCAACCATTCACATTTAGTATTGCCACACATAATTAACACACAGTCACTCATCCTACCCAAACAAGCATGCACATCCATATAATGCTTCATCATAGACTTATAACATAGCAAATATTGACCACACTAAATGGCCTTATACAACAATGACGTTCAATTAGCATAGGCCAATATTCTAGGCCAACTTATAATATCATGTACACAATAACCAAATCCCTATACATGCCATACACTTAAAATGGTAGAAAATCATTGATACCCATCAATAGCTTGTTAGTGTGATAGGATCTCCGACGACCTCCAACTTGAGCTAGCATTTATGACACTATAAGAAAAAGGAAAGGAAGAGAGAATAAGTGTATAGCTTAGGAAGTAGGTATGTAAATAATAAAAATTTATTAACATGCTTTTAACAATCCTCATAATATGTTCTCTAGATAATGCAATCATAATTGCACCAAGTTCCACTATTCACTTATGTTCATATCAAGCTATCTACGCGAGTTATAGTCACTAAATTATTTATTTCTTGAGATACGTAACTCCAAATTAAGTTTTGTTAATTTTTCCTAAAACTAGACTCACATATCTCCTTACCATAAAATTTCCAGAATTTTTGGTTTAGCCAATAAGTACAGTTTATTCTTTAAATTCATCCCTATTCTACTGTCTGATAGTTTCGACCCTTCTTCACTAAAAAGTAATTATCTCCTCTTACAGGACTCAGATGATGTTATTGTTTGTGTCTCTTGAAAATATATTCAATAATAATTTAAAAAATATAAATTATAACTCGTAATTATTTTTATACTATTTTTAATGATTTTCCAATGTCAATACAGGGGATCCCAAATTCATCCTGACCCTGTCCCACAAAAATTCAGGCATCTCATAATATGAAATTCTTTTGCTTATATAGTTTCTTTTATGGAAAACTAGACTCAATAAGATTTAATTTCATATCTTATTAAACCTCTAATTCAATTTCCATAATATTTGGTGATTTTTAAAAATTATACAATTGCTCTTATCCAGGACTGTTTTACTGCTAACTTTACTCTTTTAGGATTTCTTTGTATTAACATCCATTTAATCATACATAACACCAAAGCATATCCTTAACTAGCCACTTCAATAGCTAGTCGTTATCAAATATTTACATGCCATTCATTGGCCAATTTAACCTATACATCAACAACAAAACTTAAACTTATCATGTCTCTATTTAATTTGGGCTAAAAGTCTCACACATGATAATCAATCAAATTTACCTTGTTTTTATACATGATAAGAATAGACTTATAATCACAAGGTCATCGCAAGATCTTTTACATAGGTAGGGCTTACTCATTTACATCTTGCCAAATGTCCCATATACATCGAATTCATTACTGATGAATTTTGCGTACATACCTGTACCCTTTCAACATGATCATACCTTGTCATTTCTTTGACATAATATTTGGATTTACCCATTGAACCTCTTGGGATTCTAAGGATACTCAGGAAAACTCGAAAGGATACTCGAGAATAATCGAACATGATGTATCATATCAATGCCATGTCCTAGACATGGTCTTACATGGAACTCTCATATCGATGCCAATAGCCCAGCTATTGTCTTACACGATTCCTCATCTCGATGCCATGTCCCAGACATGGTCTTACACTGGCTCACATAACAATGTCGATGCCATGTCCCAGACATGGTCTTACATTGGCTCAGATAATAATGTTGATGCCATGTCCCAGACATAGTCTTACACTGGCTCACATAACAATGCCAATGCCATGTCCCAGACATGGTCTTATACGAGATCACATGCCGATGCCATATCCCAGATATGGTCTTACATGGTTACACATATTTCCATGGTCTAGCCATGGTCTTTACCGTCAATTCATAACATGTCGTAATTTGATCATACTCAACCCTGCATTTCTCTTAATTTGATCTTTTAGTACGATCTCATTTTTATATTATTCATGATCCAATAATAACATATGAAATAATACATGATATTAATTAAGCATTTAAACATATCAAATTTAATGCTTATTAACATACGAACTTACCTCGGTATGAAACAACGAAATAAGTCAATTACTCGATTATCTTGCTTTTCCCCGATCTAATTCTGAATTTCATCTTTCTTCATATAAAACAACACATTTAATTTATTTATTCATCATGCTACTCAAATTAGCCTAATTTCATATTTTTGGTAAATTTACATTTTTACCCCTATACTTTGTCATATTTACACTTCTGCCCCTAGGCTCATAAAATGAAATGTGTTCAATTTCTTTACTACCCATGCATAGCTGAACCTTTTTCATGCTTATATTAGACCACATTTTCCATTATTTCAGACATTTACCACCTATTTTACAACTTTTACAAAATGACCCATTTTAGGTGTTTTCATGAAAATCATTTAACAAAAGTTGTTTATTTAACAACCAATATTCATTTTCTTCCATACAAATGCAGCAAACAACATGAATATTCTCATAGCAAGACCCTAGACTTTCAACCATTTTACAAAATAGTCCCCTCATTAGGTAGATGAAGTTATAGGGGTTCCAAAAACATAAAAATCAACAAAAATGACCATCAAAATCACTTACTTGCAAGGGTCTAAAGTTGCTGAAAATTTCAAGCTCCCACGGCCGTTTTTCTTAGAGAAAATCGATGGAGAGAAGAAGATGAAAAAAAAATGATAAGAGGGCTTTTATTATTTTTTATTCATTAGTCAAATTTTGTCACCTAATGCCTACTAACCAGTGACTTTTCATGATTTTTGTCTCCATATCCAACCACCACATTAATATTTGTCTATTTCCTTAATAAGGACCTCTATTTTAGCTTTCTATAGCTAATTAACACCTTTATCTAATAGAAAAAACTTTTATACTTTATACGATTTGTCCTTTTTTCAAAATTAAGCATGCAATCGCTTAAATTAATTCACCAAAATTTTCAAACATCAATATAATAATGCTACAACACATAAAATAACATTAAAATAATTTCTCAACCTTGAATTTGTGGTCTCAAGACCATTATTCCAACTAGTCCCAAAATCGGGCTATTACAACGTATCCTTGAATGGATTGGGATGCATGCTCAGGCAAGAAGGCAAGGTAATAGCATATGCCTCAAGACAACTGAAGTTGCATGAGAAAAACTATCTGACTCACGACTTAGAGTTAGTGGCCATTGTGCTCACACTAAAGATTTGGAGACATCATTTGTATGGTGAGAAATGACGAGTATTCACCAACCATAAAAGTCTAAAGTATTTGATGACTCAAAAAGAGCTGAACCTTCACCAACGGAGATGGCTAGAGCTCATAAAAGATTACGAACTGGTGATCAACTATCACCTGGGGAAGGCAAATGTAGTTGTCGATGCTTTGAGTAGGAAGTCATTATTTTCCTTGAGGGCTATGAACATTCTATTTTTAGTAACCTACGATGGTTTGATTTAAGCCGACTTGAGAGCGAAACCAATGTTTCCGCAAGAGATCTGTGAAGCTCAGAAAGGTGATAAAGAACTGAAAGCTAAGATAACTTAGTGTGATAAGGGTATAGAATCAGACTTTTAGATTGGTTCAGATGGCTATTTAATGTTTTGAGGTAGAATTTGTGTACCCTAAGACGATGAGTTTATTCAAAAAATTTTGCATAAGGCACATAGCAGTTGTATATCTATCCATCCAGGTAGTGTGAAAATGTATAATGACTTGGAGAAAATGTATTGGTGGTCAGGAATGAAGAGAGACGTTTTAGAGTTTGTCTTTAAGTGCCTAATTTGTCAGCAACTGAAAGCCGAACAACAAGTACCTTCGGGTTTACTTCAGCCTGTGATGGTTCCCGAATGGAAATGGGACCGTATTATTCTGGATTTCATGTTTGGGTTGCCTGGATGCTAAGGAAGAAAGATGTCATATGGGTTGTGGTTGATAGGCTAACAAAGTCAGCTTATTTTATACCGGTGCGTATGGATTATCCGCTTGAAAAATTGGCTAATTTTATGTTTTTGAAATTGTGAGACTCCACGGGGTGCCTTTATCAATTATTTCAGATAGAGATCCGAGGTTTACCTCGTGGTTTTGGAAAAATTTACAAGAAGCTTTGGGGAAAAAAGTTGAATTTTAGCACGGCTTTCTATCTGCAAACTGACGGTTAGTCAGAGAGAGTAATTTAGATTCTTGAAGACATGTTGTGGTGTTGTGTCTTTGAATTCCAAGGCAGTTGGAAAAAGTATTTATCGCTGGTAGAGTTTTCCAACAACAATAGCTATTAGTCGAGTTTGAAAATGGCGCTTTATGAGGCTTTGTATGGGCGTAAGTGCCGAACGCCCTTTTATTGGACCGAACTTAGAGAAAATCAGATTCACAGGGTTGACTTAGTCAAAGAGACCGAAGAGAAAGTAAAGGTAATTCATGACTATTTGAAAGCTGCTTCAGATAGACATAAATCTTACGCCGATTTGAAATGAAAGGAAATTGAATTTCAAGTTGGTGATAAGGTGTTTCTAAAAGTGTTCCCGTGGAAGAAAGTTCTCAGGTTTGGTCGAAAAGGCAAGTTAAGTCCATGTTTTATTGGACCTTATGAGGTGACTGAAAGAATTGGACTGGTAGCTTATCGACTAGCCTTGCCATTCGAGTTAGAGAAGATCCACAATGTTTTCCATGTGTCGTTGTTGCGCTGTTACCGTTCTAACCCTTCGCACGTTCTTTCACCAACAGAGGTTGAGATTCGATCAGGCATGACTTATGCCGAAGAGCCGGTTAAGATCTTGGCCCGAGAGGTCAAGCAATTGAGAAATAAAAGTATAGCACTCATGAAAGTATTATGGCATAGACATGGGGTTGAAGAGGCCACATGGGAGCCCGAGGAGGCCATGAAAGACCAATACCCAAATCTTTTCACTGGTAAGATTTTCGGGGATGAAAATCCCTAAAGGGGAGAATTGTAACAGCCCGATTTTGGGCCTAGTCAAAACAATGGTTCATTTGAATTTAGAAAATAATTATTTTAATATTATTTTATGTGTTATAGCATGGTTATATGAATGTTCAAAAAATTTGCTAAGCTAATTTTAGCGATTGCTTGCTTAATTTCGAAAAAGGACTATATCGCATCAAGTGCAAAAGATTTGTTTTACTAGCTAAAAGTGTTAAGTGGCTATGAAACATTAAATTAGGGACCCTTAGTGAGTAAATAGACCACAAATTTATTAGTGGCTGGACATGAAGCCTTAATTCATGGAATGGTCAAAGGTTAGGTGACTTAATTGATAATAAAATATTAACCTAAAAGTCTAGCTATCATCTTTTTCATTTTCCTTTCTTCTCCACTAAAAATTTCAGCAAAGAGGGGGTTTTGAGAGCTCAAAATTTCAGCAACTTCTATCCCTTGCAAGTAAGTGATTTTGATGGTCATTTTTGTTGATTTTTGTGTTTTTGGAACTCTTATAGATTAATCTAGCTAATTAGGGGACTATTTTGCAAAATGGTCGATAGTCTAGAGATTTACCATGATAGGATTTGTGATGTTTGTTGAGTATTTATGGAAGAAAATGAATCTTGGTTGTTAAATAAACAACTTTTGTGAAAAGGGTTTTCATGAAAACACCTAAAAGGACCATTTTGTGAAGTTTATAAAATAGGTTGTAAATGTGTGAAATAATTGAAAATTTTGAGTTGCTATAAGAGTAATAAAGGGTTAACTAGGCTTGTTAAAGGAGGAAATTTGATTAAAATCATTTTACGAGCCTAGGGGCAAAATCGTAACTATGTGAAAGTCTAATGGCAAAACGATCATTTTACCAAAGTAGGAATTTTGGAATGTTTTGATTAATGTGATGATTAAATGAATAAATTTTGTCATTATAGATCAAGGAATACGGAATCCTGACTTAGACCGGGGGAAACCAAGCTAGTGTACTAAATCAAACTAGTCGCCCATATTTTGCGTACCGAGGTAAGTTCGTGTGCAAATAATGTTCTTTATATTATGCAATTAATAATCGTTGTTGAATGAGTTGTTTAATTAATGTTACAAATATGTCCAAATGGATTTGATGTAGTAAATTCTCGGTTGAACCCTAGGAATAATAGGATACCGAGGTCATGGCTTTGGGGTATATTTGAGCCAGTGTAGGACCATGTTTGGGACATGGCATCGGCCTCAATATGTGAGCCAGTGTAAGACCATGTTTGGAACATGGCATCAACATTGTTATGAGAATTAGTGTAAGACAATGTCTGGGACATGGCATCTGCCTTAATATGTGAGCTAGTGTAAGACTATGTTTGGAACATGGCATCGGCATTGTTATGAGAGCTAGTATAAGACCATGTCTGGGACATGGCATCGACATCTTAGCCTTTTGTATGAGGCTTCTCGGGTATCCTTTAGTATTCCAACTGGTTCAACGGGTAATTTAAAGATTTTATCAAAATAAGAAAGGTTATGATTATATTCTAAGTGGTATAGGTACCTGCATGAAACTCATGAGAAATGACCATCGGTTTATGTTATATGAATAGTGAGGATGAAAATGAGTAAGTTATGCCTATGATCATATGAAAATTTTGTGCAAGTTTATAATATATTGTGCGCGTGATAATGCATGATTGATGTTATTATTATTTACATGCAAACTTACTAAGTTTTATGCTTACTCCCTTTCCTTTCCATTTTCTTATAGCATCGCCAAGCTAACTCGAGGATCAAAGGACATTGGAGGCTTGATCACACTATCAATCAGAATATTTGGTATAGTTAGAGTTATCATTTTGAGTATGGCATGTATAGGGACTTGGCCTTTTTGACAAGTGTCATATTGTTTTAGCCAAATATGTTGGCTTTTCATGTAGGTTGATTCATTTTGTATAAGGGCATGGATGATGGCTAATATTTATTATTGCTAAATGCATTTGAGGAGGATTTTCATGGATGTGGTTATTGCATGGTTTGTATTGATAAGTAGGAGATGTTGTATGTGATACAAAATAGCTTAGAATCAATGTATGGATGTTTGGTTATGGCTATTTTAGTTTTGTGTTTATGCTTGGATTGAAGATGTTTGATGTGGCTTAGGTTGGTGCAAGTAAGGGTGACAAAGAGGCTTGGTAGATAGCCTTATTTTTGTCCACACGGGCAAACACACGGGCGTGTGTCTAGGCCGTGTGTGACACACGGTCAGTCCCATGGGTGTGTAGTCAGGCCGTGTGTCCCCTGCACCTAAATTTGGAAAAACAAAATACCCAGTAGTAAACAGACGGGTAGAGACACGGTCATGTGTCTCGGCCGTGTGAGAGACACAGCCTCAAAACATGGGCGTGTGGCTAGGCCGTGTGAAGTCTGCACCTGATTTTGGAATTTAATTCGCCACGTAGCCTAAGGGCACGTGCGTGTGCCTTTGCCGTGTGGCCTTAATTAGTTGATGATGTCTTAGTCAGAGAGTTACATGGGCTGAGGACATGGGCGTGTGTGACCACACGACTGCCCACACGGGTGTGTGACTCTCCAAAACATGCAAATTTTTCTAAGTGTTGTAAAGGTTTCAAAAGTTCCCAGTTTAGTACCAAATCTTCTCAATGCATGACTTGGGCCTCATACGCCCGTATAAGGGATGTTAAGTATATGTTTGATGACCTTGAGTGGAGCGAAATTTTATGGCCCGATTTTTGTGTGTTTGATTGCGCTCAAGTATAGTAATACCTCGTACCCTATTCCGGCGTTGAGTAAGGCAAGGGGTGTTACATATGCTAATAGCCTAGCTGTGGTCTTACATGAAGTCTCATATCAATGCCATATCCCAGATATGGTCTTACACGTAGTCTCATACTGATGCCATATCCCAGATATGGTATTATACGTAGTAACCCTAATGTAATGACATTTGTATCCTATCTATTCCTAAGGTACAACTGGGATTTCAAGGTTGTCATAGCTTTGTCAAATACGTCCAAGGGTCAATCAAATTTGTACAAAAATAAAGTATTTAAAACAAAATTAAAATATTGCATTATTTATATACAAACTTACCTCGGTACAAAAATAGTAGAATGGGACCTAATCGTCAACCACTTTTTTTTTCTCCCGATCTAGGTTCGAACCTCATTTTTCTTGATCTATTAACAAATTTAACGTATTTAATACACACATTGTTCAATTCAGTCCAAAAATCATATTGTGGCAAAATTATATTTTTTCCTCTAATGTTTCACAGTTTTTTACAATTTAGTCACTAGGCTCGTAAAATGATTTTCATCCAATTTCTTCATTACCCAAGCCTAGCCGAATCTTTTTTGTACTCTTACCAGCACACATTTTTCATTCAATCACACTTTTACTACTTATTTTATAACTTTTACAAATAGGTCCTTTTTTACATTTCTACCGAAAATAACTTAGCAAAAGTAGTTTTTCTAACTACAAACATGCATTTTCTACCATTAACCATCAAAATACACACATGTCTAACATGGGTCAAACCCTAGACCTTAATCATACCTCAAATTAGTGCTAGAAATAGGTAGATCGAGTTACAACGACTTCACACGGTGCAAGAACAGACTTACAATAGAGCTTGGAAGTGGCCAAACCCTAGCTATGGCTTCCCCTTCTATTTGTCGGTTGTGGGAGGAAGAAGATGGACAAATTTTGGCTTTTTATTCCTTTAATTACCAAATGACTAAGATGCCCTTCTCTTAAAACATAAAACTTCTCTTACCTCATGTCCATTTTTGTCCACTAATTTAACAAATGGTCTAATTACCATTTATGGACCTTCAATTTAAGATTTCATAGAAATTAGACACCTCTAGCATATAGGACTCAAGTTTTGCACTCTTTACAATTTAGTCCTTTTACTAAATTGAGTGCTGAAATGTCAAAATTTTCAAATGAAATTTTCACTAAATCATTCCATAAAACTGTAGGCCATAAAAAATATAATAAAAAAAGTTTTACTACATCAGATTCGTGGTCCTGAAACCACTGTTTCGACTAGCCCCAAAATCGTCCTTTTACACACATGGGCGTGTGTCCTGGCCATGTAACCCTTGCACCTAATTTTCAAAAATTAAATTGTTCGCATGCTCTAGCACACGGGTATGTGGTTGGCCGTGTGACCCAAGTCAGAGAGTTACACGAGTAATGACACAGGCTGGAACACATCCGTGTGCCTCACATCGAATGGCCATACGGCTTGATACACAAGCGTGTCATTGACCATGTGAGCCACACGGCTTGACCACACGGGCGTGTGTCTCCTGCACCTAAGAAAAATTTTGAGATTTCACAAAATTTTTCTTTCAATCCTAGTTTAGTCCCGACTAGATTCTAATATGTATTTTAGGCCTTGAGGACCCATATAAGGAATATTATCATTGATTTTTGGTAATGAATAGTAAATGAAATGAATTAACTGTAATTGAACTGTAAACTCCAGTAATGCTCTATAACCCTGTTCTGGTGATAGATACGGGTTAGGGATGTTACAAAAATTCCATTTCATCATTTAACATTCAAAATAATAAGAATTTATCAATGGTAACATCTGAATTTTTTTTCAATTTCAAAAATGAAGGAACGGGTTAGTTTGACCTTGTTGCAACGATCTTAAAAACATAAAAATTACTAAAATTAGGTCAAAAAATCATACCATGCAAATGCCTAAGCTTTAGTTGAACTTGAAAAATCCAACAATGGTGTTTCTTTTTCAAAATTGGTGGAGCATCCAAAAGAATCTGGAAGATGATGATTATTTTACCTAATTTACTTATGTTTACTGATTAATTTACCTTTTTGTCCTTTGATAAAACATTCGCTTAAACTTATACACTACCCTTTATCATCCATTATACTATTACATGTCATAATTACATTATAAAACTCCCACCTTTACTAAATGCTTTATTTAATCATATAATTCAATGATAGTTAGATCTTTGCACCTATTACAGTTTAATCCTTATTAACTAATTAAACAATCAAACATTAAAATTTCTTCACCAAAATTTAATACAACTCTAATGTAAATATATAAACATTAATTAAATAATAAAACATGAGCTTACATATTAGAGTTGTGGTCCCGAAACCACTATTTTTGACATCATTGAAAAATAGTATATTAAAACTCCCCCTAAAAAAATTTTCATCCTCGAAAATCTTACCAAAGAAAAGGTTCGGGTATTGAGATATCATGATTTCTTATGTTTCCCACGTTGTTTCTTCTAACCCATGTTGATGCCATAAGCCTTTAACTAGCGGTACAAATTTATTTCTCAACTCTTTTATTTCCTGAGCCAAAATCTTCATCGGCTCTTCATCATACATCAAATCAGGTTGTAACTCGATTTCTTCCACAGTTAAAACATGAAATGGTTTAGAATGTAAACATGAGAGCATTGAAACATGAAAAACATTATGAATTCTATCAAGTTTCGGAGGTAATGCCAAGTGATATGCTATAGACCCGATTATTTGTAGAACTTTGTATGGTCTGATAAATCTGGGAGTAACTTTTCCTTTTCTACCGAAATGTAACACTTCTTCTGGGGTGAGACTTTTAGAAACACTTACTTACCTGCAGAAAATTATATATCTTTACGTTTTATATCCGTATAAGATTTCTGACGATTAGATGCAACTTTCAAGTTATCTCAAATAATTCTAACTTTTTCTTCTATTTCCTAAACTAAATAAACTCCAGCTAACTTTCTCTCATTCAACTCAAACCAATACAATAGACTTCTATATTTATGTCCATATAAATCCTCATATAGAGCCATTTTTTTACTCAATTGATAGCTGTTATCATACGCAAATCCAGCTAACAAAAAATATTTTTCTTAGCTACCTTCGAACCCAATAATACAACACTGCAACATATCTTCTAAAATCTATATTATTCGTTCTAACCGACTTTCTATTTGTAGGTGAAAAGCGGTACAAAAGTTCAACCTGGAGCCTAAAGCCTCGTGTAACTTACCCTAAAATCTAGAGGTAAAACTTGAATCACAATATGATATAATCGATAATGGCACTCCGTGCAATCTCACAATTTCAAAAACATATAATGCAACCAATTTCTTGAGCAAATGATCAGTTCAAATAGTTATGAAATGAGCTGAATGCATTAATATGCTAATGATAACCTTGATCAAATCTTTTCTTTTCAGAGTCAAAGGTAGCCGTAAAATGAAATACGTAGTGACTTGTTCCCATTTCCTTTTTGGAATCATCATAGGTTGTAACAGACCCAATGGAACCTGACGTTCGACTTTCACTTGCTAAGAAACTAAACATCTAGACATAAACTCTATTATTTCACATTTCATTCTAGGCTACCAGTAATATTGTTTCAGGTCATTATACACTTTAGTACTCCACGAGTGAATCTGTAACACCCCTTACCCGTACCCAAGATCGAGATTTGATACGAGGCATTACTGCTCGCAAACAAGATCATTTCGGAAAAATGGGTTATAAAATTTCGTTTCCAAATTAAAACCAATTAAACAAAATCATATTGTCCCTATTATGGACCTACAGGACCCAAATCATACATTATTAGCGGTCCGGGACTAAACCGGGGAATATAGAAAATTCAAATAAAATTCCTAGTGTTATGCTTCACACACCCGTGTGAAGGCCCGTGTGCTTGGGGACACACCTGTGCCCTTCACCCGTGTTTAATTATTGGATTTATTATCCATTTCGAACCTACATGGGTTTTCACACGGCCAAGCACATGTCCGTGTCGCTCACACGGCCAAGACAAGCGTGTGTCATCGCCCGTGTAATCGTCCGTGTCCAAAATCTTGGACATTCCGTTTATGACATCATCATTCATTTTGAGGCACACGGCCAAGGCACACGCCCGTGTGCTAGGCCGTGTCCTCCACACAGTTGAGACACACGGTCGTATCTCTACCCGTGTGTATACTACCATGCAAACTGGCCTAAAATTTTAGGTGCAGGGGACACACGGCTAGGCAACACGCCCATGGGGGCTGACCGTGTGTCACACACGGCCTAGACACATGCCTGTGTGTTTACCTATGTGGACCTTTTTAAGGCTATTTTCCAAGCCTTTAGTCTCCCTCTAACAACCATACACATTTATAGACTTCAATGGTATTTAACATGGCCTAATTATACTCTTAAACAACCTTGGCACAACTCATTGTGTGTTAACTTCATCTCATCGATTTGGTACATGTTAAATTATCCTTTTCATATTAGGGATTAACATAGCACATTTTACACTTTACACTTAGGCCATATTATAACCATAAACTTCTTCAATCACAAATTTTCATTTATAAAAAATAATAACAAAACAACAACAAATACAAAGAAACTAGGATGCGTTATCTTCTCTATCAACACCTTTTTCAATACTGTTAGGAGGGGCAACGTCCCCAACAGAAGGGACCGCATCCTCATTCTCCTCACTCTCAACTGGATTCTCCTTTAAGTAAAAGTTTGCAAAGTTCTTCCAAGTAGACACAAATGAGTCCCACACAACACCCGTGGAACATAGCACATCAAAGCCCAGCTCGCTCATATCCACCCAGTCGAGAGCATCGAAGTCCACTTTGTGAGCATCGAAGGGGCCACTAGTGACTTGAGCATGCAACAATATATTCATTTTCAGCTTTGAAATAAAATTGAAGACATTCTCAACTTTTTTTTAACTTTTCTAGGGCCTCAGACTGCTTCTACATAGTGGTCTCCAATACCATTTAAGCCTTTACATTGGCTAGCCAAATGACACATATAACAAAATAACTAAAAACCCTATACATGCCATTAAACAAAACAAAAGTATCTATATACCAAAGCGGAACAAGTCGATAGTGTGTTGATTCTCCAACCGTCTTCCAATCCTTACAAGTCCACGAGCTCTGTAAGATAGGAAAAAAAGAAGGGGGTAAGCATTTATATGCTTAGTAAGTCCGGATAACTGGAAAGTAAACTTACAGGTTAATTAGCATACAACCATATTAGGCAATGATTCCAACAAGCATGAAATATTTTCCCTATCACATGCACTTAATCATCAAGTTAGTCTCATAACAATACATCATATCATTAGTCTTAGTTGAGCTCATCAATTTAATATTTCCATCTCTATTTCTCATGTTAATCCCATTAAATTTCTCAGAAATCTCGATGGATAGCCCAATTACCGTCAAGTCATACAACTGATCATCTCAAGTACGCACTCCCACGAACCTTACACCTTACAGCGGGATTACTAGTCCAGGCTAAATCCCCCGTCGTAATAACTCATAGAGCAATGTCGAGATTACCAGTCCAGGTTAAATCCCTTTTAATGACAACTACTCTCATAAGCTCGGATCTGGATTGCCAGTCCAAGCTAAATTCAGTCCTCAATCGGATTACTCGTCTGGGCTAAATCCTTAATGCAGCCATATTCTTCGAGTGGCTCGATCACTTAAGGAACACCTGTTCGGGCTAGATCCTTTTTATTTTTGAGATCATCGGATTACCCGTCCGGGCTAAATCCTTTTCTGCAACATATGCAAGATCTCATGTCATGTAAGCCATAATTTATCCATCGAATTTCCCCTTTTATTTCAACCAGGACATTTATCATCTTTTCATTTACACTACCACATTTCATGGATTATCATGCAAGGAATATCTAAATTTTCATACATTCAAGAACATGCATTATAAGTATATTAAGATTTTACTTCGGGTTATACACACTTACCTGGTAGTTGTTTCGGATTCGTGTCTCGGTTATTTTGAAACCTTTCGTTTTCCACGGTTGACCTCTGGAATTGGTTCCTTGGGGTTTATATCAATAAAATTAGACTATTAATACATCACATTTTTCATTTTAGGATTAAAACTCACCCCCGGGAAAAATGACCATTTTGCCTCTAATCTTTCACAATATTCACAATTTAGTCCTAAGGCTCGTATAATGAAATGCATGAAATTCCTTGGCTACCCAAGCTTAGCCGAATGTTATTCACACTTATAGTAGCTGATGTTTTCCGTTCATTCTATGTTTTTCTACCCATTTTCACAACTTTTACAATTTAGTCCTTTAAGCCATTTCCATGAAAAACCACTTAGTAAAAGTTGTTTACCATCCTTTAAACTCTCATATTCCTTCATAAATCATCAAAACACAAACATCTCATGCTTGGGTAATTTTATAAACATGAACCCTAGCATGAGATATGGGTAGAAATAGAAAGAGCATGCTACGAGGATCTCAAAAATACGAAGAATATTAAAAACGGGGCTAGGATTGACTTACTATCAAACTTGAAATGTTGGAAAACCCTAGCTATGGAGACGCTTAGAATTTCTGCAGCATGGAGAAGAAAATGAGATGATTTTAGCTTGATTTTTCCCTTTTTATTTAGTTTATTACCAAATGACCAAAATGCCCCTCCTTACTGAACTTCCAAAATTTTGCATGCATGCCCATTTTTGTCCAAAAACTTAAAAATTGGGTAAATTACTCTTTAGGGACCTCTAATTAATATTCCAAAGCAATTTCATACAAAATGGTTCTAGAACCCAAGTTTTGCTATTTATTCAAATTGGTCCCTAATTTCCAATTGGACACCGTACACATAGAATTTCTTCATGAAACTTTAACACATGCTTATTCTTATATACTAGACCTTATAATGCTCTTAAAATAATTATTTAAACGTCAGATTTGTGGCCTCGAAACCAGTATTCTGACTAGGCCCTAATTTGAGATGTTACAGAATCTGTAAGCACTATTGTGAGCTTTATTCAACAACTCTCGTTTCAATACTAAATCATTCAGTACACACAGTCGATTTTAGAAATATAAAAAATCATCAACCCTGATACAAAAATTTGTCTTCTGACCAGTTTTCACTAATTCAAGTCTCGGCAAAAAGTCTGGATCATTTTTCTAAAGTTCTTAATTTTTGATAAAAATGTTGACTTTTTATCAACTTAACCAAAATTGAACCTGTAACACCCCTAACTTATTTTCGTAGCCGGAATAGGATTACGAGGCATTACCGATCAATCATAACATAAATCATACATGAATTCATTATCACATAAATATCAATAAAATATAATCATAATGTCCCTTTTAAGGCTCTACGAGACCTTAAAACATGCTTGAAAGAAGTTTAGGACTAAACCGATAATATTTGCAAACTTTAGGGAACACATAAAATTTTCATAAATTTAGGGGTCACACTCCCGTGTGAACATTCGTGTGCCTCACACGGCCACCAGACATGCCCATGCAACAGGCCGTGTTAAAACAGGGCATACATACTGACTTGCACCACACGGTCAAAGACACGCCCATGTGCCATGGCCGTGGGAAATTTGGAGCGGTTATTGACTTAGGTCACTAGCCAGCCACATGCCCATGCGCCAGCACGTATGCCACACACCACCAATAGACACGTTCGCGTGTCTAGACCGTGTCAAACCTCTAGGGTATACTGACTTAATATTGAAGGGCTACCCCAGCGGACACACGGCCGTGTACCAAGGACATGTGTCAGACACGATCGAGCCACACGCCCTTATGCTCAGCTGTGTGGAGTAAAAATAGGCTTGGTAAAAGCCACATTTCTCACCCTCCTCATGCATACCTAAAACACTATATTTTGCACCATTTCAACATATTAATAGGCAGCCGAAACATGTTGTTATCAGCATCAAACATGTCATACCAATTCCCTCCATTACATCAACTCAAATCATAACCATTTCCTATACAAAACACATACCAAAACTAGTATGATTCATTTCTCATTTTACACCTATTCCATAATATACCGAAACACATATCACATTCATTAATTCAACCTATTTCAAATATGTATTTTATCATCATCAATCATACACCAAACTTGACTCATAAATTATTTACTAACCATTCATTAATCAAGTTTAGCATCATGCATTATATAAGCAAGTACACATTACTTACAAAAAAATCAAGTAAACAACTTAAACCATCACCAAGTATACCAAAATTATGCCATAACATAAGGCATCCTTTACACCTCAAAATAACATTATTTTCAAGCCACATCTCATGACTAATTGCATCAAACACATAGGCATCAGTTGCCAAATTAGTTGTACTCAACAAATAACCATAGAGCCTATACATGCCATATAATCTAAATCACAAAGCTTACAAGTACCAAACCATAGCTGGATAGTGTGATACGATCTCCGATGACTTCCAACCCGAGCAAGCCTCCAAATCACTATAAACATAGGAAAAATAACACGAAGTAAGCTTTAAAAGCTTAGTAAGCCATATACAAATAAATTATCACATGAATCAATATCATTTCCATCAATAGGCAACTATGAGTAAACATTATAAGATCAAAAACCTTTCTCATTGTACACATATTCAATATCATAATTGAATTCATTAAATATTTCCCTTTCATTACTCGTAAGAATTTGGTACATACCTGAGTCATTTAACTCATTCACACATTCTTGACTTTGCCCATTGAACCATTCAGAATCTTTAAGGATACTTAGAAATCACATAAAGCTCGTACAATTCCATGTCCCAAATATGGTCTTACATGTTATCACATATCGATGTCACTGTCCCAGATAGTGCCTTACACGAAATCGATTAACGATGCCAATGTCCCAGACATGGTCTTACACGTAATCATAATACAACGCCAATGTCCCAGACATGGTATTACATGTAATCACATCTTGATAACCTAATGTCATGACATTTGTATCCTATATTATTCCTGAGGTTCGTACGAGACTTTTGGATGTTGTAACTCTATCAATTCTTGCTCGTACTTGCTCGTTCAACATTCATTGCACTTGAATGACAATTAAACATGTATAATTCAATTTAAAGACATTTAGATGCATATGAACTTACCTTGTATATACAATGAACGGATCATATCGACTACTCGACAACTTTTGATTTCCCCCGATCTAAATTTGATTTCTTTCATTCTTGATCGAATTAACTTCCAAGCTCGGCCAAATACTCAAGCTTCCATGGCTATTTAAAATTTTCATTTTCGGTGGAGAAATGAAGGATAAAGATTATACAATTGTTTGTTTTATTATTAAACTTAATTATTTCCTAAATTACTATATTATCTTTAACTAATAAACATGTTAAACATCCAATTAATGCCCATTAATTTCCACAGGACCTTTAATTTAATGTTCTTTAGCTATTAGACACCTTTAGCTAATAGAACTCAACTTTTGCGCTTTACACGATTTAGCCTTTTTACCTAATTAACCACTCAAACGGTAAAATTTCTTTACGAAATTTTCACACAAATAAATATTAAAACAATAATAAATAAATTTTTTGACTTTGGATTTGTTGTCCCGAAACCACTGCTCTGATTAACCCTAAAATGGGCTGTTACAACTCTCCCCCCTTACGGATTTTTGTCCCCGAAAATCTTATCAGAGAATAGATTAGTGATTTGCTTTCACTAGCCTTATCAATTTCTCACATAGCCTCAGATTTCTCAACTTTTCAATCTCACAAGCTAAGGTTCTGATCTGTTCTTTGCTATACGTCATAACAAGCTGAGTTTCTGCTTCTGAAAGAGATACTATAGATAAAGGATCTTATCTGTATCATCACACCATATAGATAAGAAACATATTATGGATCTTCTTAAGTTCTGACGGTAATCTCATATGGTCTCATTCTCTCAATAATCTCATACAGCCCGATAAATCACAAACTCAACTTCTCTTTATAGCTAAATCGAGAAATTCTATTGCCACTATAATACTTTCACAAATACTTAGCTATTTAATTGAAATTCAATGCTTTTACATATCAAGCCCGCATATGTTTTATGTCAATCTGAAACTACTTTTAGACTTTTACTAATTACTTTCATTTATCCTTAGTCTTTCTAATCATATCGACCCCGTAATTCTTTTTATCAAAATTTGATTCAATACAACAGAGTTCAGTAATTTCAACCATACCATACTCATACAATAACGAAACATTACCTTGTGAATCTGATCCTCTCCCTCAGACTAGCCATCTGTTGAAAAATGTAATGCGATGCTGAATTGAAACCTTTTATCTAAGGATTACTGTAGTTTTCTACCAAATCACAAAATAGAATTCAGGTCTCTACCGAAATAATAGAGTCTGGCACGTTGTGTGATCTAAAAATTTCTGATATGTATAACTCAGTTAATCTATCAAAAGAGAAATTCGTATGTACGGAGATAAAATATGCAGACTTCTTCAAACAGTCAACAGTAGTTCAGATAACATCTGTCTTTTACAAAATTCATTGAAATTCTATTTCAATACTACTCAGATAGCAACACATGTTATAACAATCCCGAAGACACTTGATGATTAGTGTTAATTTGTTGATAGATTAGACAGTTGGATGCAAAGTCAAAAATATTGCGTTTCATGCTCATTCACCAGTACAATTGTTTCAGATTATTGTACATCTTAGTACTCCTTGAATGAAAAAATAATTACCACTGTGAGCCAGATATAACAATTGTTGCATAATCTCTGGAATTCTCGGTACACAAACTCTATCTTAAAACAACAAACAATCAGCGGTTCCAATCTAAAATTTCTAAATCATGAGTCAATTTACATTGAATCCCTTTTTAACTTACAATTCACTAATACATTTCTACATTTCACAAATTTGCTGAATGCTTTTAATATAGCTAATATCTATCTATCTTTCGATTAGATCAATCGCGTATTCATCGCTCGTAAAACTTGCAATGGTTTCCTGCTCAAAATATCCGTGACTGTAATCATCCTTGTAACATCTCAAAATAGGGCCTAAATGGAATAGTGGTTGCAAAACAACAAATCTGAGATAGAAAAGTTTATTTCGATTAATTTTTATGATTTACCGAGTGATTAGATACATGTGTTAGAGTATTGATAAGAAAATTTATAGATTGCATGTTTAATTTGCCTATTAGGGCTTATTTGCAGAAGCAGCTGTAACAGCCCGATTTAGGGCCTAAACGGAACGATGGTTTTAGAACCACGAATTTGAAGTCAAAAAATTTATTTTGATTAAGTTTTAAGGTTTATTTATTGATTAAAATATTGTGTAAAAATATCGTTAAGTAATTTTACTAATAAAATGCTTAATTGGACTTTTAGGACTAAATTGCAAAAGTTGCAGAATATGTGTTCTAATTCAAAAGTACTTGATTGAAATGGGGGTTTAAAGAGTTGGTCCTTAAATGTTAATTAGACCATTATATTTCGTTTGGACAAAAATGGGCATGAATAGGACAAAATTTTAAAGAAAGGCCTTAAGGGCATTTTAGTCATTTGGTAATTAAAAGAAATAAAAAGGGAAAATAAAGCCAAAATTGACTCATCTTTTTCATGGAGGCCAAAATTAGCATGGGGAAGCCATGGCTAGGGTTTTCAAGCTTTCCAAGCTCAATAGTAAGTCCGTTCTAGCCCCGTTTTTCATGTTCTTTATGATTTTGGAATCCCGGTGACTTGATTAAGCTTATTCTAGCAATAATTTAAGCTAGGGTTCATATTTGGAAAAATAAAAATAGGTGAAGTATGTTTATTTTGATGTTTTATGGTAGAATATGAAGGCTGAAATTATGTTAAACAACTTTTGCTAAGTGGTTTTAAGCAAAAATGAGTAAAACGGCTTAATCGGTAAAAGTTGTTATTGTTCATATCTATGTGTTAGAGTGAGAATTTCATGTTGCCATAGAAGGGAAAAATGATCAGCATGTCATAAAACATAAGAATAAGGGATGAAGTTTAATTCCCGAGCCTAGGGAAAAAGTGTAAATATGCAAAAGTTTAGGGGCAAAATTGTAATTTTTACAAAGTTTGAGTTAAGGACTGTTTTGAATAGTAAATTAATTAAATAAGTGAAATATGATGTTTTAGATCCTGGAAAACGAGATTTGAATCTAGAATGGGAGAAAAATCAAAAATTGGGAAAGTTGGTAAAATGGCCGTTTTAGTATCGAGGTAAGTTCATATGTATAATAAGCATTAATTTATGCATGTTTCAATGTAAAATTGATATATTTACTATGATTGCCGAGGTGTTGAAAGTAAGTATAATTATGATGATTTAAATGTTGAATATTAATTCGACATGGAAATGAGAAAGTACGTAAGTTTGTATGTAAATAATACATTATCTTTATTATTTTTTTGTATTTCAGCATATTTTATGTATTGTAGCTGATTTTTGAATCATAATTGACTATTGATAGTATGGAATCAAGTATTATAAAGAGAGAGAAATCCCGGTTGAACCTGCGAAAAGATTGGATGATACAGATGGTATGTAGCTAGGTCACATGTATGGTGCTGAGTGCACATCATGTGTACAAGAGAGCTACGAGACATTATGATGTAGCTAGGTCGCATGGGTGATACTATGTGTACACCATGTAGACAAGAAAGCTACGGGATATATGTAGCTAGGTCGCATGCGTGGTACCAGGTGAAGGACACCATGCAAACAAGAGAGCTACGAGATAAACTGGGTAGGTCACATGGGTGGTACTAAGTGTTCGCCATGTGTACAAGAGAGCCAAAATTATGTGTACAATTGAGCTAGTTCACATGAGTGGTGCTAAGTGAAGGCCACTATGTGTACAAGAGAGCTTCGATTTTAAAGGTGGGCTGTGTGCGATACCATCGCGTATCTGTTATTATTCCAAAGCGTTCAACTGGGAAATTGATTAAATGAAATTGTGTATGACTTTGTGATGATAAGTGTAAGTATATACGTGTGTAACTTATGAGCAATATGCTCAATATGTGATTGGAAATCGGAAAGATTGTTATGGGAAAGTGATGAATACAATTGAAGTGTGAAAGATCAAAATTGACAATAAAACTGTTCTGGATAGTTGCAGTGATGTGAATCTAAAAATTTACGAAAAATAGTAGAAATTGAATCAGAGACTGAATGAGATATCAAATTAGATATTAATGAGTCTATTTTCATATAACAGAAACAGAGCAAGCAAAGGAATTCTATATTATGAGATATTTAATTTTTTGAGAGACTGGTTCAGAATGACTACATGATCCCCTATTCTGACTTGGAAATATCATTAAAAATTGTACAAAAATAATTAGGGGATATAATTTATATGATTGAAATCCTTAATGAGTCTAGTTTCAAATTAAATAAATGAGAACATCCTTTGAATTCTGTACAAGGATAAAATTGATTCTTAGTGAAGAGTGGTCAGAATAGTTGAACAGTGAAATAGGGATAACTTAAATGAATAAACTGTACTAATTGGCTAGACCAAAAATTCTGAAAATTTTATGGTAAGAATATATGTGAATATAGTTTCAAGGAAAATTAACGGTTTGTAATTTAGAGTTCTGTAGCTCCAGAAATAATTAATTTAGGTTCTGGTACTCTGCTAGACAGCTTTTTTTGAACATGTTTATGATTGTAATAGTGAAAGTATGTGTGCTTGTGATGGAAATATTCCGGGAACATATTGTGACTTTGTTTAAAGTATGATAATGTAATATTTATTAATATTTACATACTTACTTACTAAGCTATAATGCTTACTCCCTTCCTTTCCTTTTTCCTATAGTGTCGTAGATGTTAGCTCGAGTTGGAGGTCGCCAGAGGTTAAATCACACTATCAAACTATTGATCGATATATAAAGGTTTTAAAGTATTTTAAGTCTTTGGCCCGTATGGAGACTTGTTTAATTGTTATTAAGTTGCTAGGAATTGGCTTAAAATACTGACTTATGTTATTTGAAGGCCTCTACTGTATAAAGTCATTTAATGTAGATAGTCTTGATTATGTTATTAATTAAATGATGCAATTTATGAATGTGCATGCTTGCCTATGTGTGTGGTTGAATTAAAGCATGGTATGGGCCTTGTAAGCTCTTTTTAAGGGACAGCTTGAATGTGTTTGAAAATTTTTTAAATTAGAGTGAAATTATGAATCGGTTTTTATACGATGATTAGTGATTAAGTCCGGTAATGTCTCGTACCCTGTTCCGGCGTCAAACACGGGTAAGGGGTGTTACTATTCTTCCCTGTATGAAAATCAGTTTCTAACTCAAATCCTTTTGATGGTTCAAGCCACATTTGCTGTCCCAAATCCAAATCTCTCTATAACATTAAATATTTTAAACACTCTTTCGGTTAACAAATAGGTTACATTACTCACCAAACAATTAATGCGACTAATTATTCAGCCCAAACATAATGTCAACCATTTTTTTCCCATGCCATATAACTCTTTTCATGTAGCTTTAACTGTATACAACATAAGCAATCACTATTCTTTCTTGTACAAGAACCCATTTCAAACCATTCAATGACGTATGACTAAAAATCATAAGCTCTTTACCTGATGCAAGCTGAACTAGAACTGATGCTTCAGTTATCAATGTCTTCAACTGTTTACCACTTTAGTAATAAGTATCATATCATGCAGACTTTATAAGCTTCAATAAAAACAACTTTAATTTACCAAAGACATTTCTCAATAAAATTGTTCCAATAAATATAATTCAGTTTCACGTTTTCTAGAATGTGAATTTTGTATTTAAACTATTCATCTATTTACCCGTGAAGATTCAAAGTTTATTTCCAACCCTGTGGATAAATTCAAATACAAATAACTCGATTATTCCTTCAAGCAAATAATCCAATCAAACTAGACAGCTGAATTGATCTCGGCTATCAAACAATAACTTCTCAAAGAAAACCTTTCTTCTTGTTGTCAAGATAACTTAGGCATACTATTTATCTCAATTTCTTCAGGATACTAATCAAAGATCTTTAAAAGCTGCATAATTCAAACATAACATCCCATGTTTAACTCACTGAAATTATCAAGATTACTTGGGAATGATAACCAATATATAGATTTGAGCTTGATTTTTCACCATTTACACTTTTTCCAGAGCTATCCATTTCCTAAATCTAGAATAAGATTATATATAATAGAACTATTGCAATTATTAATCAACGAATCTTTGAACCATATTGAAGCCACAACCATCAGATAGATTAAAATCATAGTGCTATAATAAGGCCGACATCTCAATCGTACAGATAGGTAATGTCTCAACTATCAATAAGGCATTTTGAACACAAGAGAAATTCGAATATGATTTCAATAGCAACCAGTGCAGAAACACAACCTCTATGAATCTGATAACTATACCACTGTACTCCCATGATCAAACTAGAATCATATTAGATATAGTCATCTTCGTCAAAAGAATATCTCTTGCAAACAATCACATAGAATCATAATAAAACCGAGGTAGTGAAATCTTAAAATGTTGAGCTATACAGAATTTCTGGAAATTACAACCCATATAGAATGATAAAGATCCCAATGATATCCCAAAAATTTTCCAAAAGGAAGAACAACACTCATAATCACCGAAATCAACGGTGACAGAAGGAATATAATTTTCATGTAAATTCAACAGAACAATAACCAGTAGAAATAGAATACTAGCAATCATACAAATTTTCCCATTGACTTTTATATCAACACAATTAAATAGAATACCCAAGAAAAATAAAGCAATGTCGATCATAAACCATATAGACCACAATGCTTTTATCTAACAAGATGTTTAGCTAACGTTCTAATACGATAAAAATTCCTTATAAAATTAAATAGTCACATATAATTTTAAGAATAAATGTACACATAGGATGCCCAGAAGAAACCATAGTAACTGCCCGGCTATAACCACTGCACTCAATTATCATATCAATTCAAACATTATTCCTCTGTCTAGTTCTGTCATCATTGATTTCACATTATCTCATCACTAGTAGAAATCAATTCAGAAGAACTTCTAGTTAATATGTTCTTTAGACATCATACCTAAATACTTTCGTCTCATCAAATTCAACTTCTTCTTTAACAGTGACTTTGCATATTACGAATGGCCTTCAACACGATTCAATATCTTTTCTGTTACTGTCTTCACTTACAGACTCATTCTCTTATCTGATCACGGTACTAATCCTTCAATCACGAAACTCTGTAATTCCACATTTCTAAGCTCATTTAATCTATATAATACGGATTTCAATAAAATATTTTACCGATAAGGGGGGTGAAGATTGTAAAGCCTAAAATTTAACTCTCACGTAAACATGCACATTATACAAACTATTATGAATGGCCAATTCATTAATAATTCCACATTCTCAAAACAACTAACAATCGTTTGCTTATGATCACTTTTGTACTTAACATATAGCTCATACGCTAAATCAAATCATTAATTCACAATCAAAATATTCACATAGCAATCATAGACCAAACATCACAACTTATACACTCATATAATTATAACCTTTATCAATAGCAGAATATCATGCACTCTGATTCATACCTTTATGACTCTCTGTAACGTCCCCTTACCCAAGACTGTCTCCGGAGTCGAGCATGAGACATTACTAAACTTATTTTAGCATTTAAACAAGTTTAAACAATTCTCGTAGTAAACTGTCCATCTGCGTCACAGTCGCTAAAAAAAACATATCTCAAGTTACGAAACTTGAAATAAAATTCCATAAATTTTTCCTGAAACTAGAATCATATATCAATTTACTAATTTTTTTCTAGAATTTTTTGCAAGGCCAATTAGTACAGTTTATTAGTTAAAGTCTCCCCTGTTTTAGGGTTCAGCTACTCTGACCCCTGTGCACTACGAATCAAATTTCTTTTTGTACAAAGATCCAATGACCATGTATCTTGTTTCTATTAAAAATAGACTAAATAATAAATCCATACATATAAAGTTTGAGTCCTAATTATTTTTACACAATTTATGATGAATTTATAAAGTTATAATAGGGAATCCAGAAATTGCTCTGACACTGTTTCACCAAAACATACATATCTCATAAAATACAACTTTTTTACCTATTTTGTTTCTTCCAAATGAAAATAGATTCATTAATATTTAATTACATATTTTATTCATCATCTATATTTATACTATTTTTAGTGATTTTTCAAACTCACATCACTGCTGCTGTGTGATTCTGTTTTATAGCCGATTTCACCATTTTATAGATTTCCATAGATTAGTTAGCACATAAAGCATACGTGTTATCAAATATAATCTTGAATAGCCACTCCAATAGCTAATCATTCTAAAATATTTCCATGCCATCCATGAGCCATATCATAAGATTATATACACAATATGATTATAATGCTATACATGCCATATTCCCAAAATATACAAGTCTTTATACTGAAATAGTTTGTTGATAGTGTGAGCGCGCCTCCGACCGTTGCTGATCTCCTAGCCGGCTTGACAAAACTACAAAGAATAGAGAAGAGGGAGTAAGCATAAATGCTTAGTAAGTTCACATGTAAATAGCAAGTAACATAACCATGCAATAATACGAAGTCCACATTTTCATAATATCACCAAAGCATTCATATCATATTTCTAATTCATGATCCTACCATATTATTGTTATATTGAAGTCTCAACCCGATGGTTAAGTACATACTTGTACAAATTTTCTCATTCACCACACTTACCAACTTGCCACCTTCGTTTTAGGTACTCACCTTATCCACTTAAGATTTACCTGTTGAACACATCGGAATATGATTCGAATACAAGGATTTCATGCACATAAGTGCCATACGCGCAGCTAGACAAACTCAATAGCCTGCGAAAATTATGTAGCCAAGCTACCATGTAACCGGCCCATAAGTGAACTCGGACTCAACTCAACGAGCTCAGAACTCAAATATCTTAGTAACATGTCACTTGTATTCTAATCTATTCCCAAGGTTCAAATGGGTTTTTCCTCGATCACACATCTTTTCCGTCTTCCACGGAATATCGAAACCGATACTCGGTAGCAATTCATATTTAATAAGTAGCACATATAATTTGCATATTACTCAATAATAACCACAAAGCATAATATTTTATGTCATTAATCATCATATCATATAAATAACATTAAATTACTTAAAATGACAATTATGTTACTACATTTACCCCTGAACTTACCTCGGTACAAAATAAATAAATTTTGCAATTTAGTCCATAATCTTTTCCTTTCCCCAATCAAGGTCGATTCCACGTCTTTCTTGGTCTAAAATAACACATTTAGCTTATTTAATACTCACATTTATCAAAATATTCCTTAACTCTAACTTCGGAAAAATTACGATTTTTCCCCTAAACTTTTGCATATTTACACTTTTACCCCAAAGCTCAAAAAGTAAATTTTTTTTTCAAACTTCTTATGTTTTATGACATGCTGATCATTTTTCCCTTCTATGGAAACATCAAATTCTCACTCTAACATGTAGTTATAAACATTAGGTATTTTTACCAATTATGTCATTTTACACGTTTTCACGTAAAATTGTTTAGCAAAAGTTGTTTAACACAATTTAGAGCTTCATATTCTACCATAAAACATCAAAAGAAACACATTTCACCAATGGGTATTTTTCTAATTATAAACCCTAGGTTAAATTATTGCTAGAATAAGCTAAATCAAGTTATCGGGACTCAAAAAACGTAAAGGACATTAAAAACGGGGCTTGGAATCACTTACTATGGAGCTTGGAAGCTTGAAACAAACCCTAGCTATGGAGAAACCTTGAAATTTCGTCCTAATGAAGAAGATGGACATATTTTGCCATCTTTTTCCTTTTTTTTAATCTTTTAATTACCAAATGACTAAAATACCCTTCATTAAAAACTTTGGTTATTTCTACCTATGTATGTCCACTTTTGTCCATGAAAACCTAATGGTATAATTACCATTTAAGGACCTCTACTTCAATTATGCTCTTCAATTAAATCCTTTAACATATAAAACTCATAATTATCAACTTTTGCAATTAAGTCCTAATAGGCAAATTAGACATGCAATTCATGAAATTTTCTATCAATATTCTAACACATGCATCTAATCACTCAATAAATTATAAAAATTAATCAGAATAAATTTTTCTACTTCAGAATTGTGGTTTCGAAACCAGTATTCCGTTTAGACCCTAATTCGGGATATCACAACTCTCCCCCTTTAGGGATTTTCGTCCCCAAAAATCTTACCAGTAAGCAGGTGTGGGTATTGATTCCTTATAGTTTCCTCGGGCTCCCATGTAGCCTCTTCTACCCCGTGCTTTTTCCATAATACTTTCACGAGAGTGATACTTTTATTTCTTAGTTGCTTGACCTCCCGAGCTAAAATCTTAATCGGTTCTTCATTGTAAGTCATATCCAGTTGCAACTCAATTTCTGTCGGTGAAATTACATGTGAAGGATCCGAACGATACCGACGTAACATAGATATGTGAAACACATCATGAATCTTCTCTGATTTAGGTGGTAATGCTAACCGATATGCTATCGATCCAACTCTTTCAATTATTTCATACGGTCCGATAAAACGCGAACTCAACTTGCCTTTCCACCAAATCTAAGAACTTTCTTCCATGGAGACACTTTTAAAAATACCTTATCGCCGACTTGAAACTCGATTTCTTTTCGTTTCAAATCCACATAGGATTTCTGTCTATCTAAAGCAGCTTTCAAACAATCTCGAATCACTTTCACTTTTTCTTCGGTTTCTTTAATGAGATCAACTCCGTAAATCTGATTTTCTTTGAGTTCAGTCCAATACAATGGCGTCTGACACTAACGACTGTAAAATGCTTCATAAGGTGTCATCTTCAAACTCGTCTGATAACTATTATTGTAGGCAAATTCTACCAACGGTAAGTATCTTTCCCAACTACCTTGGAATTCCAATACACAACATCTGAGCATGTCTTCAAGAATCTGAATTACTCTCTCTGATTTTCCATCAGTCTGTGGATGGAAGGCAATGCTGAAATTTAACTTCGTACCTAATGCCTCTTGCAAATTTTGCCAAAACCGCGATGTAAACATCGGATCTCTATCCGAAATGATCAACAAAGGTACTCCGTGAAGTCTAACAATCTCACTGATATATAATTCAGCCAACTTATTAAGAGAATAATTAGTACATACCAGAATTTAGTCAATCTATCAACTATTACCCAGATGGCATCTTTCTTCCTCGGAGTTAACGGCGACCCTGACACAAAGTCCATGGTAACTCGATCCCACTTCCACTCGGGAATCATGATAGACTGAAGTAGACCCCCAGGCACCTGGTGTTCAGCTTTTACTTGCTGACAAATCAAGCATCGCGATACAAACTCGGAAATATCTCTTTTCATTCCGTTCCACCAATACATTTTTTTCAAATCATTATACATTTTTGTACTGCCCGGGAGAATTGACAAACAACCACTATGTGCTTCGTGCAAGATCTTTTGAATCAACTCATCATTTTTCAGTACACAAATCCGATCTTTAAACATCAAACAACCATCAGAACCGATTCTGAAATCTAATCCCGTATCAGCCTCACATTGCTTTCTCTTGGCTTGCAAATCTTGGTCACTTTTCTGAGCTTCACAAATCTCTTGTAAAAACATTAGTCTTACTCTCAACTCAGCTAAAATCGAACCAACGTCAGACACCGTCAACTGAGTATTCATAGCTCTCAAAGCAAACAACAACTTTCTACTCAAGGCATCAGCAACCACATTTGCTTTCCCCGGATGGTAGTCAATCACAAGCTTGTAATCTATCAATAATTCTAACCATCTCTACTGTCTCAAATTCAAGTCTTTTTGTGACATCAAGTACTTGAGACTTTTTTGGTCGGTATATACTCGGCACTTTTCACCATACAGATAATGTCGCCAAATCTTCAAAGCAAATACTATAGCAGCCAGTTCCAAATCATGAGTCAGATAATTCCTTTCGTGAGGTTTCAACTGCCTCGAACCATAAGCCACAACTTTTCCTTCTTGCATAAGTTCTTTACCTGACTCGGGTTGTACCAACACTAGTGCTTCAGTCAGTAACTTTTTCAATTTCTCAAAGCTCTGTTGACATTCTTCCGTCCACTCAAATTTAACATCCTTTTGGAGTAGTCTAGTCATAGGAGTAGCAATTACAGAAAATTTGTTTACAAATCGTTGATAATAACCAGCTAGACCCAAGAAACTTCTAACCTCAGTTACATTCTTCGACAGTTTCTAATCAACAATAGCAGAAATTTTACTGGGATCAACCCGTATACCATCACCTGAAACAATATGACCCAAAAATCCTACTTCTCGATGCCAAAACTCACTCTTACTAAACTTGGCATACAACTGCTTATCTCTCAGAGTTTGCAAAACTATCCTCAAGTGCTCAGCATGCTCTGTCTCATCTTTTGAATAAATTAAGATATCATCAAGAAATACCACAACAAACTTGTCCAAGTATGGCCGAAATATGCGATTCATTAAATCCATAAACACGGCAGGAGCGTTTGTCAAACCAAATGGCATAACTAAAACTTCATAATGGCCGTACCTTGTTCTAAAAGCAGTTTTAGGCACATCTGACTCTTTTACTCGCAAGTAGTAGTACCCAGACCTTAAGTCAATCTTTGAGAACCATGTCGCTCCTTTCAACTGATCGAATAAATCATCAATTCTCGGCAACAGATACTTGTTCTTGACTGTCACTTTATTTAACTACCGATAGTCTACACACAATCTCATTGAACCATCCTTCTTTTTCACAAATAATACGGGAACACCCCAAGGCAAAAAACTCGGTCTCACAAAGCCTTTGTCAGTCAACTCTTGCAACTTTGACTTAATTCTTTCAACTCTGTTGGTGCCATTCTATATGGAGCAATCGAGATCGGAGTTGTTCTCGGTATCAACTCAATACCAAATTCTACTTCTCTAATAGGAGGTAAACCCGACAACTCTTCTAGAAATACATCCGCAAATTCACATACAACCGGCACTGATTCAATTTTCTTCTCAAATTCCTTTGTATTCAACACATACGCCAAATAAGCTTCAAAACCCTTTTCTTAAATATCTCTGAGCCGACATCGAAGAAATCATACTAGGCAATGCCTCTGATTCGTCTGATTCAACCCGCAGAATTTTACCAATTTCACATTTTAATTCAATAACCTTTTGTTTACAATTTGCTGCATCATGCAATGTCAACCAATCCATACCCAAAATAACATCAAATTCGTCAAATGACAACAACATCAAGGCGGCTAGAAAATAATGACCTCTAATCATCAAATGACATTTCTTGCATACTTTATCAACTATAACACATTTGCCTAACGGGTTTGACACTTTAATCATAAATTCCGGAGACTCAACAGGTATACTCATATTAGACACCAATTTCATGCACACATATGAACGAGTAGAACTGGGATCAATCAAAGAAATAACGTTAACATCATAAAGAGATAAAATACCAGTGATCACATCGGGAGATGAAGCATCTTCACGCGCCCTTATGGCATAAGTTCTAGCTGGAGCTCTAGCTTTAGTTTTAAATGCTGAATCTCTGACTACATTCTTGCTGCTTGCCTCATTCCCAGCATTTCTCGAAGATTTTCCTCTCGAAATTGCACCACTAGGTTTTGCATTCTGAATTTTTTTCTCAATTCTCTCGGGACAGTCTCTAATAAAATGGTCTGGAGAACCACACTGATAACATTCATTAGTTCTACATGGACCAAGGTGATTTCTACCACATCGTTGGCACTTGGGTCTAACAAATCTCGAATTTCCCACACTAGCTACAGAATTAGTTTGGGATTTAAAACCTGCATTTTGCTTATTACAATTCCCATACGAATGTCCGACTAAAACATGAGAACGAGAATACATATCTCTAGATTTTCTAGATTGTGGTGGAAATGCACTGCTCATCGGTCTTTTCTTCAAATTTCTAGTCTCAGCCTCAGCCTTTCTCTTTTCTTTAATTAGTTCTTTAGCCTTGCAAGCCCAATCAACAAGTACTATGAACTCGTTCAACTCAAGAATTCCCACAAATACTTTAATGTCTTCATTGAGTCTGTCTTCCAATCGTCTGCACATTTTAGCCTCTGAAGGAATATATTCTGTAGCATACTTACTCAACCGAACAAACTCCCTTTCATACTCAGTAACTATCATGTTGCCTTGCTTCAACTCGAGAAACTCTTTACGCTTCTATTCAACAAATCTTTCACTGATGTATTTCTTCCAAAATTCTTCTTGAAAGAACTCTCAAGTCACTTTCTCTTTTGGTACCACTGAAATTAACGTCTTTCACCAATAATAGCCTAAATCTATCAACAAGGATATAATACATTTCAAGCACTCTTCAGGTGTACAAGACAATTCATCAAATACCCGAATAGAATTCTCAAGCCAAAATTCTACTTTCTCGGCATCATCATCAACATTTTCCCTGAATTCTTCAGCCCCTTGCTTGCGAATTCTGTCAACTGGGGTTCTATGAAATTTCATCATATCCATACCTTGAGGCATCGGGGGTACTAGTTGAGGAATCGGGGAAGGTGGAGGAGGTTGTTAAGCATTCGGGTTCGTACGAACGAACTCAGTGTACCATGCATTCATCATCTGGAGAAAGGCTTCCCGAGCCCTTTCTCCTCCTCCTTGACCAACAGTAGGAGGTCAACTTTCAGTCGGCATCGCCCCTTCAGTAGGAGTTGGTGCATTGCTCTCTACATAATCAGCCACAGCTGGATCGAGATCCATTTACTATAAAAAGAAATCATTTTAAAGGTCAGGAGTCGTCATACTATCACAATATATATATGGCATGTATAGCAAAACTCGTACATACGCCACGTTAGTCTGAGAACAGACTAAATCGTAGCTTTGATACCACCAAATGTAGTGCCCCCTTACCCGAGGACATCGCCGGAGTCGAGCATGAGACATTACTAAACTTATTTTAGCATTTAAACAAGTTCAAACAATTCTCATAGTAAACTGTCCATCTGTGTCACAGTCGCTAAAAAAATCATATCTCGAGTTATGAAATTCAAAATAAAATTCCATAAAATTTCCCTAAAACTAGACTCATATATCTACTTACTAAATTTTTTCTAGAATTTTTGGTAGGGCCAATTAGTACAGTTTATTAGTTAAAGTCTCCCTTGTTTCAGGGTTCGGCTACTCAGACCCCTGTGCACTACGAATCAAATTTCTTTCTGTACAAATATCCAATGACCATATAATTTGTTTCTTTTAAAAATAGACTCAATAAGGAATCCATAAATATAAATCTTCAGTCCTAATTATTTTCACACAATTTATGATGAATTTCTAAAGATAGAACAGGGAATCTAGAAATCGCTCTGACCTTATTTCATCAAAACATAAATATCTCATAAAATAAAACTCTTTTACCTATTTTGTTTCTTCCACAGGAAAATAGGTTCATTAAGATTAAATTCCATATTTTATTCATCATCTAATTCTATTTCTACTATTTGTAGTGATTTTTCAAACTCACATCACTACTGCTGTGTGATTCTGTTTTATAGTCGATTTCACCATTTTATGGATTTCCATAGATTAGTTAGCACATAAAGCATACATGTTATCAAATATAATCTTGATTAGCCACTCCAATAGCTAATCATTCTCAAATATTTCCATGCCATCCATGAGCCATATCATAAGATTATATACACAAAATGATTATAATGCTATACATGCCATATTCCCAAAATATACAAGTCATTATACCGAAATAGTTTGTTGATAGTGTGAGCGCGCCTCCGACCGTTCCCGATCTACTAGGCAGCTTCACAAAACTACAGAGAATAGAGAGGAGGGAGTAAGCATAAATGCTTAATAAGTTCACATGTAAATAGCAAGTAACATAACCATGAAATAATACAAAATCCACATTTGTAAAATATCACCAAAGCATTCATATCATATTTCTGATTTACGATCCTACCATATTATTGTTATATTGAAGTCTCAACCCGAGGGTTAGGTACATACCTGTACAAATTTTCTCATTCACCACACTTACCAACATATCACCTTCGTTTTAGGTACTCACCTTATCCACTTAAGATTTACCCGTTGAACACATCAGAATATGATTCGAATACACGGATTTCATGCACATAAGTGTCATACCCGCAGCTAGACAAACTCAATAGCTTGCGAAAATTATGTAGCCAAATTACCATGTAACCCGCCATAAGTGAACTTGGACTCAACTCAACGAGCTCGAAACTCAAATATCTTAGTGACATGTCACTTGTATTCTAATATATTCCCAAGGTTCAAACGGGCTTTTTCCTCGATCACACATCTTTGCCGTCTTCCACGGAATATTGAAACTGATACTCGGTAGCAATTCATATTTAACAAGTAGCACACATAATTTGCATATTACTCAATAATAACCACAAAGCATAATATTTCATGATATTAATCATCATATCATATAACTAACATTAAATTACTTAAAATGACAATTATGTTACTACATTTACACCGAACTTACCTCGGTACAAAATAAAGAAATTTTGCAATTTAGTCCACAATCTTTTTCTTTCCCCGATCAAGGTCGATTACACGTATTTCTTGGTCTAAAATAACACATTTAGCTGATTTAATACTCACATTTATCAAAATAGTCCTTAACTCTAACTTTGACAAAATTATGATTTTGCCCCTAGACTTTTGCATTTTACGCTTTTGCCCCAAAGCTCAAAAATTAAACTTTTTTCCATAGTTCTTATGTTTTATGACATGCTGATTATTTTTCCATTCTATGGCAACATCAAATTCTCACTCTAACATGTAGTTATAAACATTAGGTATTTTTACCGATTATGTCATTTTACTCGTTTTCACGTAAAATCGTTTAGCAAAAGTTGTTTAACACAATTTAAAGTTTCATATTCTACCATAAAACATCAAAATAAACACATTTCACCTATGGGTATTTTTCCAAATATAATCCCTAGGTTAAATTATTGCTAGAATAAGCTAAATCAAGTTACCGAGACTTTAAAAACGTAAAGAACATTAAAAACGGGGCTTGGAATCACTTACTATGGAGGTTTTGAAACAAACCCTAGCTATGGAGAACCCTTGAAATTTCATCCTAATGAAGAAGATCGACATAGTTTGCCATCTTTTTCCTTTTTTTTAATCTTTTAATTACCAAATGACTAAGATACCCTTCATTAAAAACTTTGGTTATTTCTACCTATGTATGTCCACTTTTGTCCATGAAAACCTAATGGTATAATTACCATTTAAGGACCTCTACTTCAATTATACTCTTCAATTAAATCCTTTAACATCTAAAACTCATATTTATCAACTTTTGCAATTAAGTCCTAATAGGCAAATTAGACATGCATTTCATGAAATTTTCCATCGATATTCTAACACATGCATCTAATCACTCAATAAATTATGAAAATTAATCGGAATAAATTTTTCTACTTCAGAATTGTGGTTTCAAAACCACTATCCTGTTTAGGCCCTAATTTGGGATATCATAGATTGAACTCATCACCAACACATTTTCACTCAAACGTTTGAGTATAACATTCTACACTATCGGAATTAGCTCAGTTGGAAAGCATATCTATCTAATTAAAACAATTCTCGTTAGAATTGGGAGATATCATACTATCACAGGTTAAAATGGCATGTATAGCTAGATTCTCACTTGCTATGTTAGTCCTAGAATCGACTAAACCGTAGCTCTGATACCAATAAAATGTAACACCCCTAACCTATTTTCATAGTCGGAATAGGCTTAAGAGGCATTACCGATCAATCACAACATAAATCATACATGAATTCATTATCACATAAATATCAATCAGATATAATCATAATGTCTCTTATAAGGCTCTACGACACCTTAAAACATGCTTGAAAGAAGTTTAGGACTAAACCGATAATATTTGCAAACTTTAGGGAACACATAAAATTTTCACAAATTCAGGGGTCACACGCCCTTGTGAACAGACCGTGTGGAAACAGGGCATACATATTGACTTGCACCACACGGTAGGAGACACGCCCGTGTGCCATGGTCGTGGGAAATCTGGAGAGGTTATTGACTTGGGTCACACGACCAATAGTCACGCCCGTGTGTCTAGACCGTGTCAAACCTGCAGGGTATACTGACTTTATATCAAAGGGCTACATGACTTTGTGCTCGACCGTCTGGAGTGAAAATAGGCTTGGTAAAAGCCACATTTCTCACCCTCCTCATGCATACCTAAAACACAATATTTTACACCATTTCAATATATTAATAGGTAGCCGAAACATGTTATTATATGTATCAAACATGTCATACCAATTCCCTCCATTTCATCAACTCAAATCATAACCATTTCCTATACAAAACACATACCAAAACTAGCATGATTCATTTCTCATTTTACACCTATTTCATCATATGCCAAAACACATATCACACTCATTAATTCAACCTATTTCAAATATGTATTTTATCATCATCAATCACACACCAAACTTGGCTCATAAATCATTTACTAACCATTCATTAATCAAGTTTAACATCGTGTATTATATAAGCAAGTACTCATTACTTACAAAAAAATCAAGAAAACAACTTAAATCATCACCAAGTATACCAAAATTATGCCATAACATAAGGCATCCTTTACACCTCAAAATAACATTATTTTCAAGCCATGTCTCATGACTAATTGCATCAAACACATAGGCATCAGTTGCCAAATTAGTTGTACTCAACAAATAACCATAGAGCCTATACATGCCATATAATCTAAATCACAAAGCTTACAAGTACCAAACCATAGCTGGATAGTGTGATACGATCTCCGACGACTTCCAACCCAAGCAAGCCTCTGAATCACTATAAACATAGGAAAAATAACACAAAGTAAGCTTTAAAATCTTCGTAAGCGATATACAAGTAAATTATCACATGAATCAATATCATTTCAATCAATAGGAAACTATGAGTAAACATTATAAGATCAGAAACCTTTCTCATTGTACACATATTCAATATCATAATTGAATTCATTAAATACTTCCCTTTCATTACTCGTATGAATCTCATATGTACCTGAGTCATTCACCTCATTCGCACATTCTTTCTCGACTTGACTTTGCCCGTTGAACTATTCAGAATCATTAAGGATACTAGGAAACCACAAAAAGCTCATACAATTCCATATCCCAGATATGGTCTTGCATGTTATCACATATCGATACCAGTGTCCTAGACAAGGTCTTACACAAAATCGAATAACGATGCCAATGTCCCAGACATGGTCTTACACGTAATCACAATACAATGCCAATGTCCCAGACATGGTATTACATGTAATCACATCTCGATAACCTAATGTCATGACATTTCTATCCTATACTATTCCCAAGGTTTATACGGGACTTTCGGACGTTGTAACTCTGTCAATCCTTGCTTGTATTTGCTCGTTCAACATTTGTTGCACTTCAATGACAAATAAACATATATAATTCAATTTAAAGACATTTATTTGCAAATCAACTTACCTCGTATATAGAATAAACGGATCGGATCGACTACTCGGCAACTTTCGATTTCCCCCGATCTAAATCCTATCTCTTTCTTTCTTGATCGAATTAACTTCCAAGCTTGGCCGAATACTCAAGCTTCCGTGGCTGTTCAAACTTTTCATTTTGGTGGAGAAATGAAGCATAAAGATGATAAAATTGTTTGTTTTATTATTAAACTTATTTATTTCCTAAATTATTATATTATCCTTAACTAATAAACATGTTAAACATCCAATTAATGCCCATTAATGTCCACTCAACATGTCAATGGTCTAATATTAACATAAGGACCTTTAATTTAATATTCTTAGGTATTAGCCACCTTTAGCTAATAGAACTCAACTTTTGCGCTTTACACGAGTTATTCCTTTTTATCGAATAAACCTCTCAAACGGTAAAATTTCTTTACAAAATTTTCACACAACCCTAATATCATGCTATAATTATTAAAATAATAATAAAATAAATTTTTTAACGTTGGATTTTTGGTCCCAAAATAGCTGTTTCGATTAACCCTAAAAATAGGTTGTTATAGAATCATCACGTTCCAACGCCAAGTTTGCATTCAAAGCTTTCAGAGCAAACAAAGATTTCTGACTCAAAGCTTCTGTAACAATATTAGCTTTCTCAGGATGATAATCAATTACCAAATCATAATCTTTTAGTAATTCAAGCCACCTACATTGATGCAAATTGAATTCATTTGGAGTCATTAAGTATTTCAAGCTCTTATGATCGACAAAAATATGACATTTCTCACTGTATAAATAGTATCGCCAGATATTTAAGGCAAAAACCATTGTGGCCAACTCTAAGTCGTGTGTCAATAGTTCCACTTATGAGGCTTTAATTGTCTCGAGGCGTAGGTGATCACTTTACCACTCTGCATCAGAACACAACCTAAGAACAAAGAGATGCATAACCATACATAACAAATTCTTTCCCAATTTCAGGTTGAGTCAAAACTAGAGCTTCAGTTAGCATACTCTTCAACTGCTCAAAACTTTTCTGACATTTATTGATCTACAAAAAATTATCATCTTTTTATAACAGTTTGTCATCGGAGATGCTGTAATAGAGAAGTTTAAACAAAACGCTAATAATATCTTGCTAAGCCCAAAAAGCTACAAACCTTGGAAACATTTTTTTGAACTTTCCAATCAACAATTGTAGATATTTTTTTCGGATCAACCCAGATTCCATCAGCAGAAATTACTTGACCCATAAATCCAACTTCTTGCAACCAAAATTAACATTTATTTAATTTCACATACAGTTGTTTTCGTGCAGCACTTGTAATACAACTTTCAAATGCTCAGCATACTCTAACTTTTTCAATGAGTAAATAAGAATGTCATATATAAACACCAGAACAAAATGATCTAAATATGGTTGAAACATTCAATTTATCAAATCCATAAATGCCGGAGGAGCGTTAGTCAAACCAAATGGCATCACCAGATATTCATAATGACTCTAATGAGTTATGAATGCAGTCTTCAAAATATTAGGCTCTTTAACTCGCAACTAGTAATATCTGGATAGTAAATCAATAGTTGAAAATACCCTAGATCCTTTCAACTAATCAATCAAATCATCAATATGAGGTAACATATATTTATTCTTGATGGGGACTCAATTTAGCAGTTGATAATCAATGCATAATCTCATCGACCCATCTTTCTTTTTCACAAATAGAACTAGAGCACCCCATGGTGGCACACTTAGTCGAATAAATCTGAAGTCTAATAATTCTTTTAACTGTGCATTCTACTCTTTCAATTTGGTGGGAGCCATTTTATACAGAGCTATTGAAATTGGGGTCGTTCCCAGCACAAGTTTAATTACAAATTCAACTTCTCTATTTGGTGGTAACCTTGACAATTCTTCAGGAAAAACATCAGTATATTCTCGATTGGTACGTGATCAATTTTTTATTCTACCACTTTTGAATCACGAACATAAGCTAAATAAAATTTGCACCATTTTCTAATCAACTTATGAGCTAACATTGTCGAAATCACATTTGCTGCACATTTGGTCCAATCTGCCTTAACACAAATAAATTCACCACTTAGACGTTTCAACCTAACTTGTGTCCTTCAAAAATTTAAAATTGCATCATGTTTAGACAACCAAACCATTCCCAAAATAAGATCAAAATCATCAAATAGTAATAACATCAAACTAGCAAGAAATTCGTAACCCCGAACTTTCAGTGGACATGACCTATAAATCTGACTAACTAAAACACACTGACCAAGTTACTCTACCTCGGTCTACCTCTGCTAGTAAACTCTGAAGGAGTAATCAATTGATTTGCATCATTTCTGAACTTTTTCGATGGAAAATTCCAAGGTGACTTGGATGACCATTGTTTGATGAAATCCTGAGATTTCAAATTAGATTGTCGATTACTCTTGCAGATTTCTTCACCTTTCTGAGCTCGTTCTTAAAGTTCTACAAATTCATGTAATGTCAATGCTGTAACAAACATCTAAATTTCATCATTCAAGCCATCTTTAGATCTAATATACATCTCTTTTTCATTTGATACGATATTACGAGCATACTTGTTTAAATGTACAAACTCCCGTTCATACTCAGCTATAGATCGATTCCCCTATTTCAACTCAAGAAACTCTATTTTTCTTTTCGAGATACAACTAGCTAACATATTTCTTCTCGAATTCTGTTTGTAGAAATCCCAATTAATACGATCATTGGATGCAATTGTAGTTAAAATGTCCCACCACGAGTATGCTTTGTCTTTCAGTACTGAAATCACACATTTTAGACAATCTTCAGGTGTACACATCAATTCCACAAAGACTCTCTTTGTATTCACTAACTAATACTCGACTTTTGCAGGATCATCATCAACCTTACATCTAAATTCCTCAGCTCCACATTTTCAAATCTTATCCACTGAAGGGTGAAAAACAGTCGTAGGCTCAAGATTTTGAAGACATAGAGGTGCTAGAGGAGGCACATTAGAGGGTGGAGGTTGCGGAGTTACATGGTTCCCTCATTTAAACTCATTGAACCATTGACTCATCATACTGAAAAATACATTTTTCATTCCATCACCAAAAGATTCCGAGCCGGATGCACTTTGACTTGCTTCTAGGTTGGAAACATGTACATTGCTTTTAGCTTTATTATCTATTGCTCGGTTGGATTCGACCGACATCTTGTATCTATAAGATAATACAAACTTAAAATGAATCAAAAGCATCACAGTATCAGAGGGTATATGTGGCATGTATATTCTAGACTCATTACGCGCATTAGCCCTAGAATCGACTAAACCGTAGCTTCAATACCACTAAAACTAACACCCCTAAACCGTTTCCATTACAAAATTAGGGTTACAAAATGTTATTGAGCAAAACATGACATTTCACTTAATTTTAGAAAAGTTAAACAAATCATTTATAAACATATAACAAACAAAATCAATTCATGGTATAAATACAATTATGGGCCTTAAATTGGGTCTACAGAATCTTAAAAATAGTTTAGGAACAACCTAGGGTCAAATCAAAACAAAGTAGAAAATTTTAGAAAAACTTGAAAATTTGCAAAATAGGGGTCACATGGCCGTGTGATATAGCCTAGACCATGTGGACATTCAAAATTTTGACACACGACTGTGTCCCAGCCCGTGTGTCTGCCTTTGTAAGTATCTGAAATAGGGCCACACGACCATGTCGTAGGCCGTGTGTTAGACCATATGTGTATTCGAAGTTCGGTCACACTGTCGTGTACCAGCCCATGTGACAAACTATTTTGGCTCACACAGCCGTGTGAATACTGTACCTAAAATTAATAAATATACACGACGGTGTGCCACTATGTGCGGCAAACGGCTGTGTGACATCCTGTGTCCTAGGCTGTTTGCATTTATATTTACCCCCAAAACAAGCCAAAATGTGTCCAAATCTTGCATACCAAGACATCCTACTTCCATAAACCTTAGCATACTGAAACCACATAACATCATGCTTAAAATATACCATTTCATTCTAACTATAATGCCTAACCAATATGCCATTCAAAGGCACCACATTTAATAATAATTCAAACCAACTATTCAACAATAAGGATGCATCATTTTTCACCAACTCATACTCAATCCTCAACCAAAATGATAAAATATAAACACACACATCCAATCACCAATCCAAGCATTGTGACCTTATTCTCTAACATTAAAATACTAAACCAAAACATATCAACCATACACATTCAAAACTAACCATTTCACTAGGATAATCATTATAGAATAACATTTACATATTCAAAACAAAATACCTATATACATGTCACAACCCAAAATGAAATATAAAAGCTACCAAATAGCTGGATAGTGTGAGTTTCAATTCAATTCATTTGGTCAGTCCGCAACTTTGACAACTACATAAGAACATAAATGAAATAAGTAAGCTTAAGAAGCTTAGTAAGCTCATAGTATAAACATCAAATTAACTTACCTTAATCCAAATAAACACTTAAATAGACAATTATAGTTTCATGCCACCAAACACAATTTCATCAATCATATTAGAAATTTTCACATATTCATATACATCAAAATAATTTCCATCCCAATGGACTTTTTCATGCCATAATTCATATTTACTCAAAGTAGCAATCCATACATACAACCAAGAATCTCATTGCAATATTTTTCACTTACCAATTCTATGAGTATGTAATAACATATAAGTACATGAATAGATTATAATTCAATTGTCACATGGCCCAATGAACTAGTAACTTGACTCGAATACTCAAGTAAGTAAACCACACTAGAAGCATCATAGATACGTAACAGACGCACCAAAGGCCAAATAGAGACACTGAAGTGTAACAGAGGCACCAAAGTGCAATCTCATACAAGTACGCAACTGACCCTTATTGGCATACCAATCGTATCCTAGTGATTACTACATTCAATACTTCTAAGTGTATTAAAGAAACCTACTATAGAATAATTGCAATTATACTTAGGTCATTCTACTTTTAGGCATCAAATTACACACGACTATCCTAGCTAAACATACCTAATCAACTATCACAATCTTCAGAGTGTGAAGGGTTATTACCCTCATCGAACAACATAGATAACAATACACTTGTCATGGTCTAACAATCATTTAGCATTTGTATGTCATGGAAAAATAAGTGAGAAAATGATCTAATGTTCAAACAAAATATCTTATGCATGCAGTATGTGCAATACATCCCTAAACCTAAGAGATGCATTGTCTTTAATGCATGATCAGACACAAAACATCACTTATGCAAAAAAAAATAGATATGTAGAAAATGCAATGAAAACAATTACGAATGCATGAAAAACACATGTAAAAATGAAAAAAAATATGCAAATGAAAAATAAAAACAAAAGCTTTAAAAGGATTTGTGTTACTATAGTTGGGTCAGGTGGATTTCTTGGCAGCGTACTTGTAGCGCTACTTCCGTTTGAGTAGATTGATTGGCACCTCGTTTTCATCATCATTTGATTTCGTGAGATCATTAATCAGTTGACTAATCTCACAAATTTGCTCCGATATGGGTGCAGTGGTTTGAGGTACAGTAGCAGTTTCTTGTGGTGCAGAAGTTTGATTCATGTTATCTCTTTTGTTATCCGAGTCAATATTCACCGATTCTATTTTCTCTTCCTCCCCGTCTCTTTCTTTGTTCTTCTTTTCTACTATGACTGGATGTGTGGTAGTGTTCGTAACAGCAGCTTTAACTTCATCCACATATTCATCCTCTGGATCTGATAACAACTCTTTGGGAGAAGTAGGGACTATAGGCATGGGCCTCATTACCCCTCATTCTGGCATAGCCTCAAAATAAAATCATTTTTTCTTAAGCCTTTCTTAGATTAGTAGTTGTCCTCAGTTGTTGCTTCTTCATCAAAAGAAACTATTGTTTCAACATCTCAAGAGCACTGAGCTCTTGCTGCTTGAAATCATTCTAAGTATCGATGGAGTGGCATGGGTACCAGTAGGTGGAGAAGAGGTTGTTGCAGAGCCAGGATTGTAGCACCACTAACCCATATCCATCTCTACATTAGGGTTACAGAGCATTACTGCACAAACCAAACATTTAAACATACATTTCATACATTATCATAAATAGATTATAAAACAATCATTCACAAACATATTGTCCCCAAACTAAACCCTCGAGACCCTAAAATTACCTTAGAAATGATTCGAGACTAAATTGGAAACACTTGAAAAGTCTAATAAAAAGTTAGAAAAATTTGACAACAGGGGCCACACGGTCGAGACACATGCCTATTTCTAAGGCCATGTAACAATAAAATTAGGGACAGACAGCTATGTCCCAACCCATGTCCTCACCCATGTAACTTATTGAGTAAGGTTATACGACCATGTCACACGCTTGTGTGCCAAGCTTTGTGCTAGGCTGCGTAACTAACTGACTTGCATACAAAGGAACTTACAAGAGACACACAGTCATGTCACTAAGCTGTGAGTCACACACGGCTAGCTCACACGCTCGTGTCTCAGGTCGTGTGGACATAAATTTCTGCAAAATCAAGTCATTTCCAACACCAAATCATGCATATACCTATAAGCTTTTGTGGTCATAATTCAAGCATCAAAACCCTATCAAAATGTATATGAAATGACCAATTCAAAAGTCCTAAAATCATCTTACCAATATTTAACACCCCAAACCCGGCCTAGACATTATGGCTGAATTTGTGATGTCACGTTCAAGTGTGTTTTGAAAAACTTAATATCATTGAAATATTCGTGTTATATTAAAACCCCTTTGCGAACATAACATACGTTTAGGATATCTTGTTCATTGTTAAAACTCAAGTTGTCTTAGAAAAATGTTAAACATATTAGATTCTCATTACGTTTTAAAAACAAGGTTTGTTGCGGAAGCTTTTTAAAATATGTTGCGTATATGTAGTGTTTGAAAAGCATTTATCTTTTTGAAAATCTGTGACCTACCACTAGTAGATATGAATCAAGTAAATAAATCCCAAATTAAAATAAAAACCTAGAGAGGCCTTATTACAAAACAAAACACCCAAATTAAATACTTATAGGTTAAAAGTTAAAAATGAAAAGAAATGCAGTTGTGTGGCCACCATCGAGTTCCTCGCAGCACCGATCTACCTAAAGATTACCTGCGCAGAAAAGAAGAAGGGTGAGTTTATGAAAACTTAGTGTGTAATCCCTTATTAAACAAACAATCACTCATACAGTGGCAATCAAAATCTAGGCCTAAGCCCGTTTCAGTAACAGTTCATTTCCTGTTAGGACCTCAGCCCATTGCAGTATCAGTATCATGTGGCCTTAGCCCAGTTCAGTAACAGTAATAGAATGCAAATAGAAATCCTACCCATCCATCCTCTACACTCTACTCCATCTAGCCCTACCCTCCATGTGGGGATGAAATCAACCCACCCATTCATACACTCCAAAATATAGCACCAGTTGCAGCGCTAAACAGTATATGCAGTAGAGCTGCCAGTACAGTACACTTCCTCCAAATATAACAAACCCATCCCCATGCAATATGTCATGTCATAATATCATACGTGTATGCAACATGTCATGCTCAATTACAATCATACATATTTTAGGGGTATATCAGTCATTTTACCTCATAGGGGTATAACAGTCATTTTACCAAATTGGGGTGTAGGTATACTTTTCGACCCAATAGTAGTCCACAGTCGTATCGAGCAACCCGTGCAACCTTACAATCAAACAGTGAAAATAGGCCCAAGGCCCATATTGCGGCCCATGTGGGTCCACATGCTTGTGTGGCCCACAAAGCCAAAAATAGCCTTGGCCGTGTGGTTTACACAGCTTGGCCCAATAATCTCCACATGTCTGTGTGGTTTACCCGTGTGGGGCCCATGAGTTCGTGGGGCCCACACGGCCTATTTCAACCCATCATGGTCCAAATTGGCCTTAGACCATGAAATCACCCATGGTCGGCCTTAACGATCTTATGCCCTTGTTTAGGTGTTTGGATTACGACAAGAGCGAGCGCACGCTCGTATAGTATCCACGGTCTCCTATTTTGACTTTTACCGACTGGCGAATATAGCAGTGTGGTTACACACCTATTAACGAAAACGTGTGAATAGCCCATGAGCACCAAAACTACATTCAATCAATGTATTCCGTTAAACGCTAGATAATAGATAGTAAATTCTTTCCCAGACTCTGGCTGAATTAAAACAGGGGCCTCAATTAGAGCCTTTTTAAGTTTCTCAAAACTCTCTTGCTACTTATCAGTCCAGTCAAATGGCACCCCTTTACGCAACAACTTAGTCAGAGGTGCAGCAATCAACAAAAACCCCTCAACAAAACGTCTACAATACCCTGCCAAACCCAGAAAACTTCGAATCTCAGACACAGTTTTAGGCGGCATCCAATCCAGAACAGCTTCAATTTTTCGAGAATCAACCCTAATCCCCTCAGTAGATACCACATGACCTAGAAATGTTACCTCTCGCAACCAGAATTCACACATGTTAAACTTAGCATATAGTTGTTTCTCCCTTAGAATTTACAAAACAACTTGGAGATGTGCATCATGCTCATCCTTAGTTATCGAATACACCAGAATGTCATCTATAAACACCACTACGAACTGATCCAGGTAGGGCTGTAACACTCGGTTCATCCAATCCATAAAAGTTGCTGGTGCATTCGTCAGTCCAAATGACATCACTAGAAACTCGTAATGACCATAACGAGTTCTAAACGCTGTATTATAAACATCAGCCTCTTTGACTCTTAGTTGATGGTACCTAGATCAAAGATCAATCTTAGAGAAAAATGAAGTACCTCGGAATTGGTCAAATAGATCGTCTATCCTTGGTAGGGGTACTTATTTTTAATATTCAATTTATTCAGTTGCCGGTAGTCGATGTACATACGCATGGATCCATCCTTCTTTTTCACAAATAAAATCGGTGCTCCCTACGAAGACACACTAGGTCGGATGAATCCTCGATCCAATAACTCTTGAATTTGAGCTTTAAGCTCCACAAGCTCCTTCGGCTCTATTTGATAAGGGACAATGGACACTAGAGCTGTACCAGGCAGGAGCTCAATCCCAAACTCAACTTCACGGTTTGGAAGTAACCCTAGTAGCTCATCAGGAAAGACATTCAAAAATTTTTTAACTGTTCTGATATCTTTAACAGAAGATCCCCTAGAATCAGAAATACCAATGTAGGCTAAATACGCCTCACAACCCTTACTAACCAATTTCTCGGCCCTTAGTGTAGAAATCACATTTGTCAAATAATTTCGACGCTCCCCAATCACAACTACCTCATCACCCTTTGCAGTTTTTAGTACCACCTGTTTAGCAGCACAATCCAAATTCACTTGATGTTTAACTAGTCAGTCCATTCCCAGTATTAAGTCGAATTCTCCAGAAAGGAGTTCCATCAAATCCGCCAAAAAGATTATACATTGAACCTCCAAAGGTGCACCCTTAAATAGTTTATTCACTCTCACTGACTGCCCCAATGGACTCAACATAGTAACCTTCCTTGTAGTGTTTTCAACCATTACACCCAAAGTCTCAGACACTGTGCATGCTATATAAGAATGCGTAGACCCAACATCATTCAATGCAGTATAAGGTACATTATGGATAAAAACGTACTCGTAATAACATCTGGGGCATCTCCGTCCTTCCGGTGTCGCACAGCATAAACCGGCGCCAACTGCCTCACCTCAGTATGACCACCACCTCTGCCCGGTGCTCCACGACCACGGCCCCAACCATTTCCACCTCTAGCCTGGCCACGGCCTCTCGGTGGCTGTTGAACACCTCTCGGTGATTGAATAGTACCTATACGAGTAGCTTGCATCTGATCGGGCCTCCATGGACAATCTCTGATATGGTGCTCCAAAGATCCGCACCTCAAAAATGCCCTATTCGTTTTCCAGCACTCACCCTAATGGCGTCTCCCACAATCAGCACAAGGCTGTGGTCCAATAGTAGCAACAGGGGCCCCAAGTCTAACCAGCCTATCAACTCTGGCCTTTTACTTAGGCCCTAGGAATGAATTTGAGGGCTCCGAATCCCTCTTATTCCTACCCTTTTCCTTCTCACGGTTTTGGCGTTCAACGCGCTTCACATCCTCAGTGATCTTCACCTTATTGACCACAGCAGCAAAATTTCGCTCCCTCTGTGGAGCTATCAAAACCAGTAGACTATCTCTAAGGCCATCCGCGAAATGAACACAGTGCTTATATTCAGTTGCCACCATCCTACATGCATAGCGGCCAAGTCGCAAAAATTCAGCCTCGTACTCAGCCACAAATTTATCCCCTAAGTCAAATTCAAAAACTCCATCCTTCGAGCATCCACATAACTTGCGCCCACATATTTCCCTTGGAATGTAGTCTTGAAAAATTCCGAGGTCAATCGGTCGGGCTGAGTACCCTCTTTAACTGTAAGCCACCACTGAAATGCTTCGTCTCAGAGCAATGACACTGCACCTTTTAGTTTCTGCTCGAAGGTGCAATCGAGGTCATCCATGATCCTCTCTATGGCCTCAATCCAATATTCAGCCACATTAGGGGCAACTCCAATAATACCCCTAAAAATCTTAGCCCCATTAGACCGGAGTCGTTCCATAACCGACCCACGGCCCATAGTACCAGTATTAGGCATAGCGACCCTTTCCAAAATTCGCAACTTAGCTTGGGACAATGCGTCGTGCCCAGCTACACGATCGTGAGACCCTGTCTCAGTCACAGGTAAAGCCAGAGTATCTCTAGCTTCAACGTTAGGCATATGACCAGATGACGAAAACCTAGCCAACCACCTCAACGGCCTACGCCGCGGCCTCTTGTACCCCTTTCACGAGTACCTCTGGTGCTCATTATCGGATTACGCTTTATCTGTATTAATAGTTTTATGTATCAGTTTACGGTTCCGGTGTTTATTAACAGATGTTTTATGGAAAATAGTATCAGCTTATGAATCGTAATTTCACTATAGGTTCAGTTTACCCTAAACAGAGTATTTCAGTACAGTCTACTACCTATAGTAGTCTCAGTATTTCAATTTAAACAAGCAGTAGTTTCAGAGAACTTACAGGATCGGCGCTGGAGACTTGCTGTACCATGTATTTTGTAAAACATTACCAAATATTTCAAATCATTTGAAATAGTTCCTTTTTGAAATTTAACTTTAAAAGAAACCCATATCCCTAGATGAGTTTTGCAACCTGCCTCTGATACAACTAAATGTAACACCCCAAACCCGGCCTAGACGTTATGGCTGAATCTACGATGTCACATTGAAGTGCGTTTCGAAAATTATAATCTAGTTGAAATATACGTATTATATTAAAACCCCTTTGCGAACTTAACGTACGTTTAGGATATCTTGTTCATTGTTAAAACTCAAGTTGTCTTAGCAAAATGTTAAACATATTAGATTCTCATTACATTTTAAAAACAAGGTTTGTTGCAGAAGCTTTTTAAAATATGTTGTGTATACGTGGTGTTTGAAAAGCATTTATCTTTTTTAAAATCTGTGACCTACCACTAGCAGATATGAATCAAGTAAATAAATCCCAAATTAAAATAAAAACTTAGAGAGGCCTTATTACAAAACAAAACACCAAATTAAATACTTATAAGTTAAAAGTTAAAAAAGAAAGCAAATGCAGTTGTGTGGCCACCATCGAGTCCCTCACAGCACCAATCCGCCTAAGGATAACCTTCGCAGAAAAGCAGAAGGGTGAGTTTATGAAAACTCAGTGTGTAATCCCTTATTAAACAAACAATCAGTCATACAGTTGTAATCACAATCTGGGACTAAGCCCGTTTTAGTAACAGTTCATTTCCAGTTTGGACCTTAGGCCATTGCAGTATCAGTATCACTGTGGCCTTATCCCATTTCATTAACAGTAACAAAATGCAAATAGAAATCCTACCCATCCATCATCTACACTCCACTCCGTCTAGTCCTGCACTCCATGTGGGGATGAAATCAACCCACCCATCCCTACACTCTAAAATATAGCATCGGTTGCGGCACTAAACAGTATATGTAGCAGAGCTGCCAGTACAATACACTTCCTCCAAATATAACAAACCTATCCCCATGCAATATGTCATGTCATAATATCATACATGTATGAAACATGTCATGCTCAATTACAGTCATACATATCATAGGGGTATATCAGTCATTTTACCTCATAGGGGTATAACAGTCATTTTCCCAAATTGGGGTCAAGGTATACTTTTTGACCCAATAGTAGTCCACAGTCGTCTCGGGTGACCCATGCAACCTTACAATCAAACAGTGAATATGTGCCTAAGGCCAATATTACGGCCCATGTGAGCCCACACGCTCGTGTGGCCCACAAAGCCCTAAAATAGCCTTGGTCGTGTGGTTTACATAGCCTGGACCAATAATCTCCACATTTTCGTGTGGTTTACCCATGTAGGGCCCACGAGCCTATGGGGCCTACACGGTCCATTTCGACCCACATGGCCCAAATCAGCCTTAAACCATGAAATCTCCCATGGTCAGCCTTAACGATCTTACGCCCTCATTTAGGCGTTTGGACTACCAAACGAGTGATTGCACGCTCGTATAGTGCCGACGGTCTCCTATTTCGACTTTTGTCGACTAACGAATATAGCAGTGTGGTTACACACCTGTTAATGAAAATGTACGAATAGCGCACGAGCACAAAACCTACATTCAATCAAGGTATTTTGTTAAACGCTTGATAATAGGGTTAATCACCCTTTTTCTATCACTTAACTCAAAGTAACATTTGATACTTGCCTTGACTGAAAGAGTGTGGTTTAGCCTGTTTAAACCATTGACGAAGGCTGACTTCACCCTCTTTATCAAATAGCTGCATTATCAGCGAAATCTACTAACGATGATTGCATAAACACATGACTTGAACCAATATACTGGCTTATTGAAAACATAAAAACTAGAGATAGAAGAAAATAGGGCAATCGACCAACACCCTCGTATACAAGTCATGCCCTAGTTGAACACAGTAATTGCAAGCAGAGTTACCTTTGATCGAGAGGTGAGGGAAAGGTTTCGATTGCTTCAGTATTTACTAGAAAACTCCTTCACTCCTCGAGAAGTTCTAAACACCGAAAGAACACCACACAAGAGAAGGAAGATAAGAATCGGCAATAAGAGAAAGGGGTATTTGGCTTAAAAAGTGTGAGAGTACTTACAGATTTGTCTAAGAACAGGAGCCAAACCGCAAATGAAAGGGATGGAGTATTGGGCCTGACTACCAAATTGAAAGAGACAGTAAGAGGAACGATTTGGAGGGAGAAAAGAGAAAAGAAGTAAGGGGTATTCGGTCATAATAGCAAGATGGATAGGAATGAACTCTATAACCACGAGAGTCGAAAGAGGGGGAAATGGTATATTTGGCCAAAGGAGAATGATTGAGGAAGTAAGAGTAAGAGTAGAAGAAAATACCCAAATGGTCAATTCGGCCTCAACCAAAACGCAAAAGAAGAAAAAGGTAAAAGCTACCAAAATTTGATAGCAAAATGAGAACACAATTTCGGCATTCAAAGTAAAAGGTCCTATGACCGATTTTTGCCAAAACGAAATTCCCCCAATTGGCATCCCTAGCACTCTCCTTCTTTGGCTCCTCAAATCTCTCCAACTGATCACTATCCATATCCTTTCAAGATCTCCTAATTTTTCTCCCTACACTACTCCTAAAATCACTCACCCAATCCGTCATAACTCTCTCCAACATACACTTCTCAACACTATTCAAATACCTCAGTTTTAGTCAACCTAGGACACTTCCACGACATTTGTAGCAAAATAAAATCATCCTTTTTCCTCGCCAAGCCTCGAACCTTAGACCCTAAGGAACAATCCACACGCCACTATCCCCTAGACTAGTAGGCATTTTATGACAAGTTTTACCCAAATTTATTTAAAAAACCTACTGACTAGAGACAAGGTTTAATCAAGTAAAAACAAAACTTTGTACAAGCCAAGGTTTGAACCCAAGACTCCTCAGACTCTTCCCAGGACACTTAACCACTAAAGCAGACATGCATTTGTGTGTAACTCAACAACAAAAATAAATGCTTAGATTTTGGGGAGTTACACAATATGCCATTCACGACACCTCAATTGCAAACATCAAGACTTACCTAAAAATGCATATTTTCCCAGTCTTCATTCATCAATTATTAATTCAAATGCCTTTCAAAACATGCCATAACCTTACCATATTCAGGATACCTTAAATATACCATATGAACCATTCCAATACATGCAACATGACATAGCACAATGGCACAAACCATCAAGGCATCAAGTGACATCAACCAAGATAATTTATACATACCATGTAACACCCCTTACTTGTGTCCAACACCAGGACAGGATATAAGGCATTATTGGACTTGAACAAACACTACTATGTATGTAACACCCCCACACCTGAAACCGTCACCGGAGTCAAGCTTTAGGTGTTACTAAACTTATCTTACCTTTTAAACAACTCCAAACCACTTATTTTAATTTTCGGAATAAACTATTTTTCTGCGTCATGGTTGCTTAAAAATTCATTTCTCAAGTTTAAAAACTCAAAATTAAGATCTGTAAATTTCTCCTGAAACTAGACTCATATATCTATCTACTAATTTTTTTCTAGAATTTTTTACTTAGCCAATTAGTACAGTTTATTAGTTAAAGTTACCCCTGTTTCAGAATTTGACTGCACTGGCCTCTACTTACTATGAACCACTTTTCTATCTGTACAAAAATCATATGACTATACCGTTTGTTTCTATTAAAACTAGATTCAATAATGATTCTAACCATATAAATTACACCACCTAATTATTTTTGTAAAATTTATGGTGAATTTATAAATTTGGAACAGGGGATCCAGAAATTGCTCTAGCCCTATTTCACCAAAACTCAGATACCCTATAAAATAAAAAAACCTTTACCTGTTTTGCTTATTCCATATGAAAATAGACACAACGAGATTTAATTTCATATATTATTCACCGTCAACCCATGTCTCTACAATTTCTTGTGATTTTTCAAAATCCCATTATTTCATGTGATAGTTACTACTTAATCATACATACTATTAAAAATGTATATCATCAGCCACTCTATTAGCTAATCACTAGCAAGTATTTACACATCATTCATTGATCATATCATATCAAAAGAAACCAAGTTCCTATACATGCCATACACAAAACGAAATGTCTAACTATACCAATGTGATTTCTTCGATAGTGTGATCGGGTCTCCGACGTTTCCTTTGATCCCCTAGTGGCTTGATAAAAACTATAAGAAAAAGAAAATAAAGAGAGTAAGCACTAGGCTTAGTAAGCTTACAAGAAAATTAATTACAACATTCAACATAACGAATAATTATACATAATGTCACCTAGCCTCATAAACTTTCTTTACTTCTCATTTTCTACCTTCTTCTTTACTCACTTACCTTCTTTCTTACCTGACCTTTCACTATTCATAAATATAATCTACCTCCTCTTTTGCTGATAATTCACTGTAACTTAATGTGTACAATGACCCGTTGAACCACTCGGAATACTAAGGATACTAGGGTCGTTCCTGTCTATCAATATCCTGCCAATGCCATGTCTTCGACATGGACTTACATGAATTATTCCTGTCTCCAATGCCATATATATATAATATGGGCTTACATGGCTCATTCCTGTCTCCAAAGTCATATAACTGATATAGACTTACATGGCTCATTTTTGTCCTGTCCTGTCCTGTCCTGTCCTGTCAACCCCAATATCCTAACATTCCTAAGGTTCAAACGAGGCTTCCTAATGCTTTTTCTCTATCACTTCGCCTTTAATTCGACTTTAAATATTCTCAAAAAAATTAAGTATATAAATGCTGGAAATTGACAATAATAATGTAAAATAAAAGAATATTGCATTTATTTACTGTAAACTTACCTCCATACAAAATGTGACTAAACTTTACAATTTAGTCCTTTACTTTTTCTTTTCCCCTATCTACTCCCAAATTTCGCTCTTCTTGATCTATAATAGCAAATTTAACTTATTTAATATTCACATTTATCAAAACAGTCATTGACCCAAACTTTGGCAAAATTATATTTTTGCCCCTAAACTTTCACATATTTGCACTTTTTCCCCAAGGCTCGTAATTTAAACTTCATCCTATTTTCTTATGTTTTATGACATGCTGATCATTTTTCCCTTCTATGACAACATCAAATTCACACTCTAACACGTACTTATGACTATTAGATATTTTTACCGATTAAGCCCTTTTACTCGTTTTCACTTAAAACCGAGTAGCACAAGTTGTCTAACATAATTTAAAACCTCATATTCCATCATAAAACATCAAAGTAAACACTTTTCACCTATGGGTATTTTTCCAAATATGAACCCTAACTTAAATTATTGCTAGCATAAGCTTTATCGAGCTACCGGGACTCCGAAAACGTAAAGAACATTAAAAACGGGGCTTGGAATCACTTACTATGGAGCTTGAAAGCTTGAAACAAACCCTAGCTATGGAGAACCCTTGAAATTTCGTGCTAATGAAGAAGATGATGAATTTTGTGTTATTTTTCCCTTTTTATTTCATTTAATATCCAAATGACCAAAATGCCCTTCCTTATTAAACTTTCAAAAATTCCATCCATGTCCTATTTTGTCCATGAACTTAGAAATTGGTCAAATTGTTATTTAAACCCTCCTAATTAATATTCCAAAGCAATTTCATACTAAAAACTTCTAGAATGCAAGTTTTGCAAATTATTCGATTTAGTCCTTAATATCAACTTAAGCACTTTATGCATAGAATTTCATCACGAAATTTTCACACAATCATGCAATCATATCATGAACCTCAAAATAATAATAAAATAAAATTTTCTACCTTGGATTTGTGGTTTCACAACCACTGTTCCATTTAGGCCCTATTTCGGGATGTTACAATGTAAAATTGGGCCATAAAATTTCGTTCAAATTTAAAATTTATTCAAGAACATGCATATCGTCCCTTATATGGGCCTACGAGGCACAAAACATACATCGATGCCAGTTCGGGACTAAACCGTGAACTTTAGAAAAATTTTCTTAAAATAGGGTTACACGCTCGTGTAGACATAAGGACACGCCTGTGTGCCCTTGACACACACGTGTCCCTTGACACACTTGTGTCCCCAGGCCGTGTAACTCTCTGTTTGTGACATCAGCATAAATTTAATATAAAATGACCAAGTCACATGACCGTGTGCTAGGCCGTGTTGCGAATTTAATTATCGCATTCAAGGTACAGACTTCACACGGCCTGGGCACACGCCCATATCTTAAGGTCGTGTCCTCCACACAGCCGTGTCTCTGCCCGTGTGGTTATCACCAAGCATACTGACTTGTAAAACTAGGGTGCAAGGGACACACGGTCGGACTACATGCCCATGGGGCTGACCGTGTGTCACACACAGCCTAGACACATGCCCATGTGTCTACTCGTGTGGACAACTTTGAGGCTATTTTCCAAGCCCTCTTGTCACCCTCAACAACCCTAACACACACTCATATGCCAATGGTGGTTGACATGGCATAAAAGGGTTACTTAGACATCCATGGCTTTAACTCATGAATAATAAATTCATATCAAGTTTACCTAATTGGGATTCATTGACTTGTTAAGTTCATTCAATACATTACTTTACCTTTATTAATATAGTGACCATACCGATTGGCATCATTTATCTATGAAACATAAATTCCACATTTTATCAACCATTTGACACACTCCACAAAAGTAATAACACATCTTATGCATGTAACAATATTTAGAGATTTCAACCCAATAATCAATATGAGCATATTTCATGGCCATATACAAAATGGAATAATATACCAAAAGGAGCCATCACTTTGGCTACCAAATATGACACATATAAAAAAAATACTAAGTCCCCTATACATGCCATACTTAAATATAGTAAACTAATTATACCCCAAAAGATTTGTTGATTGTGTGACTCGAGCTCCGGCGTCCACGATCCCCGAGCTAGCTTGAAGATGCTAAAAGAAAAGGGAATGGAGAGAAGGGTAAGCACAGGGCTTAGTAAGTTGCATGCAAATAAATAACAACATAAGTCAAGATATTCGTGAATTAACATATTACCAATTATCACCACAATATCATACTACACACTTGAACGTAGTCCAAAATTGACATTAAATGTCATTAAACATCAAGCTTTATTTACTCCTTTCTACTCATGCTAAATTTCCCATCATGGATCGAGTTCAGTACTCATGAGGTTTACGTACATACCTGTACCGTACATTCTTACTCATAACACTCCACTTTTTAACCCAACATCTTGAATGGCCCAATGAACCACCGAAATACTAAAAGGACACTCAGGATTGTCATACACCAATTAAAATACCAATGCCATGTCCCTAGCATGGTCTTACACGAATCAAAATATCATTGTGGATGCCACGTCCTAGACATGGTCTTGCACTGGCACACATATCATCACCAATGCCCTGTCCCAGACATGGTCTTATTCTGACATACATATCATCGCTGATGCCATGTCCCAGACATGGTCTTACACTGGCACACATATCATCGTCGATGCCATGTCCCAGACATGGTCTTACACAGGCACATAGATCGTCGCTGATGCCATGTGCCAGACATGGTCTTACACAGTCACATTTAGCACGGTGACACGACATCCAAGTCCTTAGTATTCCTTTGGGTCACTCAGGCTTTTGAGACATGAGGCTATCACAAAACTTCCATTGGATCATCACAAGACAATTTTATTAAAGCATATATACATGTATCATATAATGTCAAATATTAAATACGTAATATTGGAGTTGTTGAATTACTTACACGCAACTTAACTCGGTGCAAAATATGGCAAATTTGCGGTTTAGTCCACAACCTTGGCTTTTCCTTGATCAAGGTCTATCCTTCGTCCCTCTTGATCTATAATAGCACATTTAGCTTATTTAATACATGGATATTCATTTCAGACCAAAAATCAAGATATGAAAAAATTACAATTTTGCCCCTAAAATTTTACAAAATTACAAAATTGCCCCTAGGCTCGTAAAATGAAAAGTACCCATTTTTCTCATTATTCAAGCCTAATGGAATCATTTTCCCTCTTATACCAACCCATATTTTTCATTTATTCACACATTTACACATAGTTTCTACAACTTTTACAATTAGGTCCTTTTTATCAATTTCACCAAAAGCCACCTAGTGAATGTTGTTTATCACACCTAAAACCTTCATATTCTTCCATTAGACATCAAAGCACAAGCATGTCATTCATGGGTAGGTTTTTGAACATGAACCCTAGCTCAAATTAAAGGTAGAAATAGCTAAATCGAGATACAAGGATTTCAAAAATATAAAGAATATTAAAATCAGGGCTAAAATGCACTTACTTTGAGCTTGAAAGATCAAAGAAACCCTAGCTATGACTTCTTGGGAAATTCGGCCAAGCAGGATGTGGACACAAATTTTGACTACTTTTCCCATTCTAATTCTTTTATTAACCAATGGATCAAAATGCCCTTCCATTATAACTTTGATATTTTATCCCTCCTATGTCCATTTCTGTCCATAATGACATATAATAGTCTAATTGCCAAATAAGGACTTCAAATTTCAAATCTCATCATAATTAAGCCCTTAAATCATCTAGAACACATGTTTTTCACTTATTGCAATTTAGTCCTAATCACTCAATTAGGCACTCTATCGGTAAAATTTCTCATCGATATTTTCACACAGGCATGCATATACATCATGAACCTCGTAACATCCATAAAATGATTATTTCTATCTCAGATTTATGGTCTCAAAACCACTGTTTTGACTAGGCCCTAATTCGGGATGTTACAATTCTCCCCCTTAGGGATTTTCGTCCCCCAAAATCTTATCGGTAAACAAGTGCAGGTATCGATTTCTCATGGCTTCCTCGGGCTCCCATGTAGCCTCCTCTATCCTATGCCTATGCCATAACATTTTTACTAAGGTGATATTCTTGTTTCTCAACTATTTGACTTCCCAATCCAAGAGCTTGATCGGCTCTTCACCTTAAGTCATGTCCGGTCGAATCTCAACTTCCATCGGTGATATCACATACGACGTGTCCGATCTATAACGGTGCAACATAGACACATGGAATACATCATGGATCTTTTCCAATTTTTGTGGTAAAGCCAACCGATATGCTATTGGTCCTATCCTTTCAGTGATCTCGTAATGTCCTATGAAGCGAGGACTTAAGTGAGGACTTAAGTTGCCCTTCCTACTGAATCTCATAACCTTTTTCCATGGGGATACTTTCAAAAATACCTTATCACCCACTCGAAACTCAATTTCTTTTCTTTTCAAATCAACATAAGACTTTTTTCTATCTGATGTCACTCTTAAACAACCTTTTCTAAAACCGTGAGATAAACCTCGGATCTCTATCCGATGTGATTGATAAGGGTATTTCATGAAGTCTCACAAATTTAGAAATATATAGTTCAGCTAGTTCATCAAGTGAGTAGTCGATACGTACAGGGATGAAATGAGCTGACTTTGTCAATCTCTCCACAACGACCCACGCCGTATCTTTCTTACTCGGTGTCAAAGGTAAGCCCGATGCAAAATCCATGGTAATTCGATCCCATTTTCACGAGAACCATGATAGGCTGTAGTAATCCTGAAGGCACTTGGTGTTCAACTCTTACTTGTTGACAAATTAAGCATCTCGCAACAAACTTGAAAATATCTCTTTTCATACCGTCCCACCAATATATTTTCTTCAAGTTATTGTACATTTTAGTACTACTGAGGCGTACTGAAAATTGACCATTATGTGCCTCATTCAAAATATTATGAATCAATTCGGTGTCTTTAGGAACACAAATTTTATCTCGGAACATCAAGCAACCATCGAAATCAACCCGAAAATCAGATTCAGAACTCAACTCGCACTGAGTTCTCTTCGCTTGCAACTCATTATTGTTACTCTGAGCTTCACAAATTTCTTGAAGGAACATCGACCTAGTTCTCAACTCTGCTACGATATCACCATTGTTTGATAAGGCTAACTGAGCATTCATGGCTCTTAAAGCAAACAAAGGTTTTCTACTTAGGGCATCGGCAACCATATTCACCTTTCTCAGATGATAGTCAATTATTAACTCGTAATCTTTTATCAATTCTAACCATCTCCGTTGCCTAAGATTTAAATCCTTTTAGGTCATCAGGTATTTCAAACTCTTGTGGTAGGTGAATATTCTGCAAGTCTCACCATACAAATGGTGTCTGCAAATCTTTAATGCAAACACAATGGCAGCTAGCTCTAAATCATGTGTCGGGTAATTTTTCTCATGCGGTTTCAGTTGCCTGGATGCATAGGTTATCACTCTGCCTTCCTGCATAAGCACACATCCCATACCATTCAAGGATGCATCACTGAAGATCATGAACTCATTTCTTGGCTTAGGTTGAACTAACACTGGAGCTTCAGTTTCTCAAAACTCTATTGGCACTTCTCTGTCCATTTGAACTTAACATCCTTTTGTAACAACTTCGTCATTGGAGTGGCAATCATCGAAAATCCTTTAACAAACCGTCTGTAATAATCGGCCTAGCCTAAAAAGCTTCTGACCTTTATCACATTCTTCGACGATTTCCAGTCTACAATGGTTGAAATCTTACTCGGGTCAACTCTAATACCGTCTCCAGAAACAATATGTCCTAAAAACCTGACTTCACGAAGCCAAAATTCACTTTTACTAAACTTGGCATACAACTATTTGTCCCTCAAAGTCTGCAAAACAGTTCTCAAGTGCCCGGCATGCTCCGCTTCATCTCTTGAATAAATAAAATATCATCGATGAGCACCACAACAAATTTATCCAAATAAAGCCAAAATATTCTATTCATTAAATCCATAAACACGGTAGGAACATTTCTTAACCCAAATGGCATAACGAAGAATTCATAATGGCCATACCTCATTCTAAAAGTAATCTTAGGCACATCTGATTTTTTAACCCGCAACTGATAGTAGCTGGACCTCAAGTCTATCTTTGATAACACTGTAGCTCCCTTCAATTGATCAAATAGATCATCAATCCCTGGCAAAGGATACCTATTCTTTATTGTCACCTTGTTGAGCTGTCAATAATCTATACACAGTCTCATCGAACCATCTTTCTTCTTCACAAATAATACAGGAGCACCCCAAGGTGAAAAGCTCGATCTCACGAAACCCTTATCAGTTAACTCCTGTAACTGAACCTTCAACTCTTTTAATTATATTGGGGCCATCCTATACGGGGCAATCAAAATAGGCGCAGTAACAGGAGTCAAATCAATGCCACACTCCACTTCCCTAATAAGAGGTAACCTAGACAATTCTTCTGGAAACACATCCAAATATTCACATACTACTAGTACCGACTCAATCTTTAACTCAGACTCTTTAGTGTTCAGCACAAAGGTGAGGTAAGCTTCGTACCCTTTTCTTATACATCTCTGAGTAGACATGGAAGTAATCACTGCAGGCATGCCATTTAATTCATCTGGTTCAACTCGAAGAACATTACCATTCTCACATTTCAGTTGAATAAACTTTCTTCCACAATTCACTACCACATCATGAGTGGTCAACCAATCCATACCAAGAATTACATCAAATTCATTGAATGGTAATAGCATAAGATTAGCAAGGAAATAATGACCTCTAGTCATTAAATGGCAATTTTTACACACTTGATCAACTAACACATACTTGTCTAATGGGTTTGACACCTTTAGTATGAATTTAGTAGGTTCAATAAACAAGTTCATACCAGACACCAACTTCACGCAAATATACGAATGGGTAGACACCGGATCAATCAAAGCAACAATAGGAGTTTCATAGATAGAAAATGTACCCGTCATTACGTTAAGAGATGAGGCCTCTTCTCGAGCGCGAATGGCATAGGTCCTTGTAGGTGCCCTACCCTCGGGTTTCACAACAAACTCGCTAGGAGCACCTTTACTACTCGTTCCACTACCCAGATTCCTCGTTCCACTACCCAGATTCCTTTGAGGTTTTCCCTTATTAGCAGTACTATCAGACCTTGTTCCTTGGAGATTTCTTCTTTTCGTCCTCTCGAGGCAGTCCCTAACAAAGTGATCAGAGAAACCACACCTAAAACAAGTTCTATCATTCCCTTGACACTCGCCAAAGTGGCGTCTCCCATATTGGGGACATCCTGATCTATCGGGTCGAGCATTCCTAAACTGGCAATTAAGGTAGTTTGAGCTTTTGAAATCGTGTATTGTTTACTCCTATTCTTGTTCGAATACCCGGTAGAGGCTTTAGGTCGAGTAGGAAACTCTCTCAACTTCTTAGATGAAGATTGAAAAGATTTGTTCAGTTGCCTCTTCTTCAAGTCTCGAGACACCAAATCAACTTTCCGCTTTTCTTTGGCCAATTTTTCGGCCTTGCATGCTCTTTCAACCAAGACTACAAACTCCTTCAACTCGAGGATGCCAACCAACAATCGAATGTCTTCGTTCAACTCGTCCTCAAATTTTTTACACATGATGGCTTCAATAGATACACAATCCCGAGCGTATTTGCTAAGCCTCACAAACTCACGCTCATACTCAGGAACTGTCATTTTTCCCTGTTTCAACTCGAGGAACTCCTTCCTCTTTTGATCTATAAACCTTTGACTGATATATTTCTTCCGAAATTCCTCTTGGAAAAGTCACTTTCTCCCTTGGCACAACCAACACGAGGGTATTCCACCACTGGTAAGCGAAACCTCTTTGAAGCGATACCACGCACTTCATGCACTCCTCCGGTGTGCATAACAACTCATGAAAGACTCGGATGGTGTTCTCGAGCCAAAACTCTACTCTTTCTGGATCATCATCAATGCTATCTCAGAACTCTTCAACTGCTTGCTTTCTAATTCGATCAACCGGAGCCCTTTCCCTTCTCACCATTTCAACAACTTCAGGAGCTATAAGGGTAGGCTGAGGAATAGGAGGGGGGAGGTTGAACACTCGGGTTTGCCTAACCAAACTCGATGTACCAATTAATCATTATGTGGAGAAAGGCTTCTCTACCTCCTTCTCCTCTACTAATCGTCTCGGGTCTACTATCAGCTGGCACTGCTCCTTTGGTGGGAGCAAGCGCGTTACTTTCTACATCATCAGCAACTGCTCATTTAGGGTCCATTTACTATATAAAACACAATTTCAATTGTCAGGAGTTGTCACACTATCATAATACACATATCGCATGTATATCTAGACTTCCACACTCGCTACGTGGTCCTAGAACCAACTAAATCATAGCTCTAATACCAGTAAATGTAACACTCCTTACCCGTGTCCAATGCCGAGATAGGATACGAGGCATTACCAGACTTAAACATACACTACTATGTAAAATTGGGCCATAAAATTTTGTTGAAATTTAAAATTTACTCAAGAACATGCATATCATCCCTTTTATGGGACTACGAGGCCCAAAACATACATCGAGGGCGGTTTGGGACTAAACCGTGAACTTTAGGAAAATTTTCTTAAAATAAGGTCACACGCCCATGTGGGCACAAGGACACGCCGGTGTCCCTAGGCCATGTAACTCTCTGTTTATGACATCGGCATAAATTTAATATCACACGGCCAAGTCACAGGCCCGTGTGCTAGGCCATATGAGGAATTTAATTTTCACATTTAAAGTCAAACTTCACACAGCCTAGGCACACGTCCATGTCTTAAGGTCGTGTCCTCCACACGGCTGAGACACATGGTCGTGTCTCTGCCCGTGTGTTTACTACAATGCATATTGACTTGTAAAACTAGGGTGCAAGGGACACACGGCCAGACTACACACCCATAGGGCTGATCGTGTGCCACACACGGCCTAGACACATGCCCGTGTGTTTACCCATGTGGACAAATTTGAGGCTATTTTCCAAGCCCTCTTGTCACCCTCAATAACCCCAACACACACTCATATGGCGATGGTGATTGACAAGGCATGAAAGGGTTATTTAGACATCCATGGCTTTAACTCATGCATAATAAATTCATATCAAGTTTAGCTAATTGGGACTCCTTGAATTGTTAAGTTCATTCAAGACATTACTTTACCTTTATCAATATAGTGACCATACGATTAACATCATTTATCCATCAAACACAAATTCTACATTTTATCAACCAGTTGACACACACCACAAAAGTAATAACACATCTCATGCATTTAACAATATTTAGGGATTTCAACCTAATAATCAATATGAGCCATATTTCATAGCCATATACAAAACGAAATAATATACCAAAAGGAGCCATCACTTTGGCTAACAAATATGACACATATAACAAAATAATAAGTCTCCTATACATGCCATACTTAAATGTAGTAAACTAATTATACCCCAAAAGATTTGTTGAGAGTGTGACTCGAGCTCCGACATCCACGATCCTCGAGCTAGCTTGACGATGCTAAAAGAAAAGGGAAAGGAGAGAAGGGTAAGCACAAGGCTTAGTAAGTCACATGTAAATGAATAACAACATAAGTCAAGATATTCGTGGATTAAACATATTATCAATTATCACCACAATATCATACTACACACATGAACGTAGTCAAAATTGACATTAAATGTCATTAAACATCAAGCTTATCTTACTCCTATCTACTCTTGCTAAATTTCCCATCATGAATCGAGTTCAATACTCATGAGGTTTACGTACATACCTGTACCGTACATTCTTACTCATATCAATCCACTTCTTAACCCAACATCTTGAATGGCCCGTTGAACCACCGGAATACTAAAGGACACTCGGGATTGTCATACACCAATTAAAGTACCAATGCCATGTCCCCGACATGGTCTTACATGAATCCTCATATCATCGCCGATGCCATGTCCCAAACATGGTCTTACACTAGCACACATATCATCGCCGATGCCATGTCCCAGACATGGTCTTACATAGACACATATATCATCACCGATTCCATGTCCCAGACATGGTCTTACACAGGCACATTTAGCATGGTTTCACGACATCCAAGTCCTAAGTATTCCTTTGGGTCACTCCGGCTTCTGAGACACGAGGCTATCACTAAACTTCCATTGGATCATCACAAGTCAATTTTATTAAAGCATACATACATGTATCATATAATGGCAAATATTAAATACGTAATATTGGAGTTTTTTAATTACTTACACACAACTTACGTCGGTGCAAAATATGGTAAATTTGCGATTTAGTCCACAACCTTGGCTTTTCCTCGATCAATGTCTATCCATCGTCCCTCTTGATCTATAATAGCACGTTTAACTTATTTAATACACGCATTATTCATTTCTGTCTAAAAATCATGATATATAGAAAATTACAATTTTGCCCCTAAAATTTTACAAAATTACAAAATTGCCCCTAAGCTCGTAAAATGAAAAATACCCGTTTTTCTCATTATTCAAGCCTACCCGAATCATTTTCCCTCTTATACCAATCCACATTTTTCATTTATTTAGACATTTACACATAGTATCTACAACTTTTATAATTAGGTCATTTTTATCAATTTCACCAAAAACCACTTAGTAAAAGTTGTTTATTACACCTCAAACCTCCATATTCTTCCATTAGACATCAAAGCACAAGCATGTCATTCATGGGTATGTTTTTGGCCATGAACCCTAGCTCAAATTAAAGGTAGAAATAGCTAAATCGAGCTACGGGGATTTCAAAAATATAAAGAACATTAAAAACGGGGCTAGAAGGGACTTACTTTGAGCTTGAAAGATGAAAGAAACCCTAGCTGTGGCTTCTTGTGAAATTCGGCCAAGGAGGATGAAGATGGACACAAATTTTCACTATTTTTTCCCTTTTTAATTCTTTTATTAACCAATGGACCAAAATGCCCTTCCATTATAACTTTGATATTTTATCTCTCCTATGTCCATTTTTGTCCATAATGACATATAATAGTCTAATTACCAACTAAGGACTTCAAATTTCAAATCTCATCACAATTAAGCCCTTAAATCAACTAGAACATATGTTTTTCACTTATTGTAATTTAGTCCTAATAACTCAATTGGGCACTTTATTGGTAAAATTTCTCATCGATATTTTCACACAGGCATGCATATATATCATGGACCACGTAACATCCATAAAATGATTATTTTTATCTCAGATTTGTGGTCTCAAAACCACTGTTTTGACTAGGCCCTAATTCGGGATGTTACATACCAAAACATCAATTAATCATTCACTAAATACGATTACAAGTCCACCTATACATTCCATTATAACCTTGGCCAAAACATAAAAAACTATCGAAATTTGTGCTGGATATTGTGATAGATCTTCGACGAGCTTCCAAACTGATCGAGCTTCCAAATCGATCGAGCTTCTGATAATCTATAAAACATAGGAAAGAAACTTCGTAAGCACATAATGCTTAGTAAGTTCGTAGAAAATGAAACACAACTTACCATTTCATTGCCAATTAATAAGTATAAACATAATGTAATCCAAACCACAAGCTTGGCACAAGCCTGACATCATCATTTTCATGAACATATGCATAATTCGATTTCGAAACTTACCTTTTTAATCCCTCTTCATGCCTGTTGAACCATATAGAATATCATTGGACAATCGGGAAAACTTACACGAAGTGTGCTTAAACATATAATCGTAACCTTTCCTTTACATCATTGATAACACTAGCTATGAAATGGGCCTACTCACACAAGCTGTGGGTCGAAATGTAAGCTACACGATGCTTTTCACACGAGCTGTGGAGTGTCCGCAACAAATGAAGGACCTCAGCCATTAGTAGGATATTCAAGACCAGCACCCAAAACATAAAATCCCCAATGACATGTCATTTGTATCCTACGAATTCCTATGGTTTAATAGCATTGTAAATACATAATAACATACAATTGAATTACATGAATATAGTAATCCATGCATATGAACTTACCTCTATGACTAGAGCATAGAAACGAATTCGACTAATCCGAAGATTTAGCTTTACCCCGATCTAAAACTGTACATGGTCTATTTTGACTTAATAGATAGATTCAATCCATTTAATACCCCTAGTATTCAATTTAATCCACATTTCTTATTTATGCAAAATTACTATTTTTCCCATAACATTTTAACATTTCAAAATTTAGTCTTTAAGCTCACAAATTGAAATCTAAGCATTTTAATTCTCCTTTCAACCTAAGCAATTTCTATAGGGACTTAAACCAACCCATACAAATCATTATTCCATAAATTTAATATAAAATTTTACTATTTTTACAAACAGGTCCCTAAATGCAAATTTTCATCAAAAATCACTTTACAAAACTTGTTTATTTATCAACAAGGACTCATAATCTCTCATGAAACATCAAGAATCACATAAAAGCATTCATTGCATAACCTTCAATCTCTAATAGTTTTACAAATTGATCCCTGGGCTAGCTAGATTAAGCTAAAATGACTTCAAAACATATAAATCATTAAAAACGAAGTTAAAATTCATACCATGGAAGCCAAGAGACCTAGCTGAATGCTCCAAACCCTAAAATGGTGTTTTGGTTCTTCAATTTCGATGGAAAACAAACAAATGTAGAAGATGATACAACTTTTACATTATTTTACTATTACTTATTTATTAAATTACCTAATTAACCTTACTTGATAACTTTAAAAATCACTTAAGTTGTGTCCATAATTGTCCATTAGCTTTATGAATGGTATAATTACTATCTAAGTCCATTCACTTTATAGTTTAATAGCCATTCGACCCTTTTAATAGTTAGAACTCCATTTTTGCATCTTTTTTTATTTAGTCTTTTTTACTTAATTAATAATACAAACATCAAAATTTCTTATCAAAATTTTAATACGACCCTACTAACATTCCATAAACATTAACATAATACTAAAATAATAATTTACTTGTCAGATTTGTGGTCCCAAAACCACTGTTCTGATTTCACTGAAAATGGGTAGTTACAAAGATGTCGTGGCACTTCTTCCCCTGAAAATCTCATGGAAATCTGTTTGGTGATGGCTCATTTGTTAGGGATTTTTTCCTCATTTGCTTGGATAGGGACATTGACCCGTTGACAAAGTGCGGTAATGAGAGATGGAAAATTCGGGGTGCCTACATTTTTTTGTGTACAACGATGACCTTTTCTAAGAATAATATTTCCAACATTTATCTTTCTTCCAGTCATAAAAGAGTGCAGTGACAACATGCGTTCCTTTGAAGTAGTAGAGTTATGAGTTGAAGAGCTAAGGCGAGATTGAAGAAAATGGTACGATACCCTACAATGACGCTTTAACGAAACATAGTCAATGGTGTAGCAGTTATTCCGAGAAACTGTAACACCCCTAACCCTTATCCTCACTGGGTTAGGCTTACGGGGCATTACCTGACAAAAAACAGATCAACTTGCTCATATAATTCATATCGTGTTCAAAGACATATAAATTTCTTTACAAATATTCGAACCAAATTTGCATACATCAAGACAAGTTCACACATTTTTAATATATAGTCAGTTAAAATCAAACATGCTATAATCATCAGGTTACATATACAAACTATGCTCCAAAGTTCAAACATATTAATATCATCTATTTAATCACATATTCAAATCAACTAACATGCATCAAAGTCATGTTATTCGTACTTAATAAATATAATATTCGAACCATATGACTTTAAAATTAATGGCGCTTGCATACTTAAAATATATTCAAGCATATATCATAACATTTCATATACCGAATATATGTCAATACATCTATTTCATTAGATGTATATCAAATATATCATTTCATAACTTCTGCACATGCGCATATTAAAATTAATTAAACCATATTACACTACTTAATATCCATTCACATATGCGACATTAGTAACATTACAACATGGTCGAAAATACTTTTAATGCTATCATATTAGGTGCATATCATCCTAAAAAAAAAACTAACCGTTTCTAAACAAAAATATCAAACCATAGCTATCCCATTCCATTAGCTATTTAATAAACATACCAACTCACATATATCATGCACAATCATACAGCTTATTAAACATACATATATAATTCAAAAACAAACATTACTAAATATCATTATTACCAAATTATGCGCATTTCAATATAGCACTCATAACCATTTTCTTTTGAACACGAATGCCAAACTAAAACAAACCTATTCCATATGCTAATATCATACCAATTCATTTGTCATCTATTCGGCTATCAAATTAGCCACAAAAATCAAATCAATTTCACAACTCAATTCCAAGCTAATATATCACCTCATAATCAAATAACTAAATAAACATATTACTTATTAACTACCCAAAAAAAATAAATAAAAACAAACATACCTAAAACATATTCATCATTTTCCATTTAAAAACCTTACCTAAAAAACCAATATACAATCAATAATATTTTCAGAACTTAGCTAATATAAACTTATAATAATCAAAAATATATCCATCACCACAATAACATCACATAACTGAACTGTATAACCAATACATCATACATATATATCACGAAACATACTTCCAAAATAAGCTTATAACATGACCGAATATACAAAAATATTAACATCATGATCAAGCCATTTTTGCATGGCTATATATATAAAATTTCAAAATCAACCATATCCAAACGAGCCTATATATACCATATGTCAGAAGTACAAGCTTTAAAAGTACCGAAATAGCGATCAATAGTGTGATGATGTTCCAAGACAATCCCTAAGCTCATAGCTAGCTTCCAAAATCTATAAAACATTGAGTAAACACACAAAGTAAGCTTAAAAAGCTTAGTAAGCTTAAAAAGCTTAGTAAGCCATGAGCAAATAAATCATCAAAAGAACATTTACATTTTAATTCTAGTTGGCTGAATATAACCAATATCACATACATATATAATCAGCTTTTATCATGTAAAATTCATATTACAACAGCAAGTACTATACTTACCTTAATCCTTCATAAACATATAAACTTCACATGTACCTGAATCATTTAGCTCTATTTCACATTCGATCTCGACTCGACATTGCCCATTGAACCATTCAAAATCATAAGGGATACACAAAAATCATATAAGCTCGTACAATGCCATATCCCGAATATTGTCTTACATGCTATCACATATCAATGCCACTGTCCCAGACAGGGTCTTACACGTTTTCTCACTTCGATGCCAATGTCCCAGACATGGTCTTACACAAATCACACATCAGAAGTCCTAATGTCATGACATATGTATCCTATACTGTTCCTATGGTCCATACAGGGCCTTCGAACGTCGTAATTCAATTAATTCAATCTTGAACAAGTACTCCAATGCTTAATTAACTTGACATATATAAAGATGTATACATCTAAATTAAATAACATTGTTTACTTATGAACTTACCTCGTACAGAACGAACGGACCAGAACGACTATTCAACAACTTTTGACTTCCCCCAATCCAAATCCGATGTCTTCCTTTCCTAATCTAAATTAATACAAATTTAACTTATTTAAATATATATTCATTAAATTTTCATCCAAAACACATAATTGGGTACTTTTCACTTTAGCCCCTAGTATTTCACATTTTCTCAAATTTGTCCCTATTTCAAAACAACACAAAATACACAAAATTTCAATAAACTCATGCTAGGCCAAATTCTACTTAGGTCCCTAGCAGCCCATTAAATTCATTTATTTCACATTTTGACCCTTAAATTTTCAAATTTCACAATTTAATCTTAAATAAGCATTCTTATCAAAAATCACTTATAATAATCTATCAACAAATATTTTATTTTTCATTATCAAACAATAAAAACTTCAAGCTATCATTAATGGTAAATCATGAATACATCAAAAATTCAAAAATTCAAGCATGAGCTAGCTAGTATTCGAAGCAACAATCTTAAAAACGTAAAAATTATCAAAAATCGAACAAAAATGAACTTACAATTGAGCTTGATAGTAGCCGAACCCTAAATAGCCATGGATGCTTTTCTTTCTTCTTTAATTTTGGCAATAAAGATGATAATGGACTAAATTATTATGTTTTGTTTTATTTTATTAAGCTTATTAACATAATTACCTTATTAACCTTAAAAATTAAAAAAAAACACATTGTAACATCCCAAATTAGGGCATAGTCGGAACAGTAGTATCGGGACCACAAATTCGACACAGTAAAATTTGGTTTTATTATATTTTTATGGTCTATAATTTCATGGGATGATTTTTTGAAAATTTTGTTCAAAAATGTTGACGTTTGGGCACTCAATTTGGTCAAAAGGACTAAATTGTAAAAAATGCAAAAGTTTAGTTCAACATGTTAGAGGTGTGTAATTGTTATGAAATTTTAAATTGGAGGCCTTTAAATGGTAATTATACCATTGGATAATATTTTGGACAAAAATGGACATGAAATGGGTGAAATAGTATATTTTTAAGTTAGGGGCATTTTGGTAATCTAGTAATTAAAATGAATTAAAAACAAAATTAAAAGCCAATTTTTGTCCATCTTCTGCCCCATGCTGAAACTTTCATGGAGAAGACATAGCTAGGGTTTTTCAAGCTTCCAAGCTCAATTGTAAGTCTATTCTAGCCCCGTTTTTAATGATTTTTACGTTTTTAAAATCCTCGTAACAAGATCTACTCATTTCTACCCATATTTTGAGCTAGGGTTTGTGTTTAAAAATATACCCATGGATGACATGCATGTTTTTTGATGTCTAATGATAGAAAATGGATGCTCGGTGTGTAATAAACGACTTTTACTAAGTGATTTTTGGTGAAATTGTCAAAAAGGATCGTTTTACAAAAGTTACAAATTTTGTCATGAAAGTGTGATCTAGTGGAAATTAGGGGCTTCTATAGTTATGAAAATGATTCGGCTAGGCTTAAAATACAAGGAAATTGGATAGAAATCATTTTACGAGCCTTGGAGAAAAAGTGCAAATATGTGAAAGTTTAGGGGTCAAAATGCAAATTTGTAAAAATATGATTTTTGGACCCATATGAATAATGTGACTAACTATTAAGCTAAATGTGATATTAAATATCAAGGAAAATGAGATTCGGGCATAGATTGGAAATGAATGAGATTTTGGACTAAATAGAAATAAATAGTCGTGCTTGCATTCGAGGTAAGTTTGTATGTTAATAATATATCAATTCTTTTTATGTTATTATATTTCATTATTATATGTGATGTGGTTGCCTATAGAATGATCATTTGATGTAAATTACGAATTGAAATAGACTATGAACAAATTTGTTAAATGTTGAAAAGTCAGGAATTTCTCGGTTGAACCTTTGGAATAGAAATGTGACACCCCTAATTTGACCCTAGTCGGAAAGTGGTTTCGGGACCACAAAACCGAGTCACAAAAATAATTAATTGTTATATTTTATGCTTATTATTTATGAATAAGTATGTGTAAAAATTTAATGCTTTAATCTTGTCATTTGGATGTGAAATAAATAAAAAGGGGCTTATGTGAAAATTCTTGAAAATGCCATAGGTTAATTGGTAGTGGCTAAAAATTGCATGGTTTGAAGCATGAGGGACTTGCATGTCAAACATTCCTTTTTCTTGGTAGTGGACGGCAATGATGAGCATGAATGACACATTTTGGCATTTTGTATGTTATATTTTAGTTAAATAATATCAAATAGTTTTATAATAAATAAAGTTATTATATGTCATAAATTATAAGAGGAATTAAATAATTAAAAGGGTGAGAAAAACAAAGTTGGGTCTTTTCTTCTTCTCCATTACCGTGAGTAGAAAAGAGAAAGAAGGGAAAAAAAAAGCTCAAGACACATTTGGCCATTAGCATAGATTGATTGTAAGGTATGAGTTTATGTCATTTTTTTTGTTGAAAACTTGTGAAATTGAGTTTGTATCTTAGTTCTATCTTAAACCATGAGTTATTCTCTTAGATTTTTTTTATGGAAGCATGTACGGTTTTGTATAGAAAATCCTATGTTTGAAATTTGTTGTTAGAAAAGGGATTAAGAGTACTTAATAGACTCCATGAGGTTAAATTTCATATGAATAGGAATTGTGAGCTTAATTTATGAGCTAGATGCAATCCCTTATAAACCCCACGTTGAATTTCGATTTTGGTCAAAGAATGTGTATTCGGCCAAGTTCTTGATGAGTTAAATTTGATTGCTTGAAGCTTTAATTTGTAATTAGTCATTAGGTGAGTTTTAAACTTGTCAAAGTTGATAAATTGGGGGTTTAAATGGCTTGTTTATATTGTTAAGTTGGTTATGGTGATTTCATCAAATGATGGTTATTAATGATTTTGATAAATTGACCAAAGTGTAGTGATAAGTGTTAATTATATTTGACACGTTGCTCATGATTTTGTTAATTCGGTTATGTCATGTATTGAATGGTGGTGGTATAATGTTTGTGCATTATATGCTAAAATGACTTTAGGCTAAAGGGGTAATGTATTAGTAAATTCAGCAATGGAGGCTAATTTATAGAAAATTTTTTTAAGAGAAATTTATTATGTGTTATTTGAATGCCGAATATACTCCCAAATTGATGACATGAATTGTTTGTAATTTTGAGAAGTGGTAAGGTGAATATGCCAATTGATATTTCTTTAAAAATATTAGTATAGCATTCGCCATAGGTAAAATGTCATAAGGATGCTATTTGTTGGTAGCCTAAATCCATAAAGGAGCATTCGGTTTTGGTCTAAAGGATAGTGAATTGTTGTTGAATGGCCTCAAATGAAATGTGTATGTTATAAAATGAGTATTTGGGCAGGCTAATTGATTGAAAAGTGTTTGAAACATGTTTGGGTGGAATCTAATTGAGTCCTTGTGACTGTTTTAATTGTAGTAATCGGCTAAAGTGGTTATTGTGTAACTATTTATATATTTTTATTATGATAGCCGAATGTAACATAAATAAGGATGTGAATAAATTGTAGTTTCAGAGGTTGTTAATGAAGACATGAGTGTGGAAGCATTCGGTCAAAGAAGAATGGTTGTATGAAAGTAAGATTATAAATGTAGTAGTGCCTTGTAAAGTGCGTAAATTACATGACTTTGATAAGTGTTGCTTGTGTTTTGAGACTTATCAATGTTTTTAAATGTGTCGAATGTGATTTTTTTTGGATGATTGAGATGTGATAATTATAGTATTTTATAAATTGCTGAATGTAGTTTTAAATAATAGAGATGTGATAAGTTGAATTTGTTTAATTAAGCTCAAGGACAAAAAGGGGCACAAATTTCGGATAAGGGAAAGAGAAAGTAGCTGAATAGTCGATTCATGATAATTCGATAACATCCGAGGTAAGTTTTAAGTATTTAAATGGAATGAATATGAATTATGTATATATGTTAAGGTCAATGACTTTTCTAAATGATGGAATATATGATGTTATGTTTAAATATGTGAATGATAACTTTAAAGAGTAAATTTGTATAAATCTGCTTGGGACAGCAGCAGTAACGTGTTTTAAAAAAAACACCATAAATTGATGGAGTTGAATTAGAGGCTGAATAAAATATGAGATTAAATCTTAACGAGTCTAGTTTCTTATAAAAGAAATCGTGTAAGCAAAGGAATTGCCGATAATGAGATATTTAAAGTTGTGTGAGACAGTGTCAGAATGACTCTGAAATCCTCTGTTCTGTTTTTAGAAAATCATTATAAATTGTACAAAATTGATTATAAGATAATATTTATATTATTAGACTCCTTAATGAGTCTAGTTTCAAACGAATTAAACGAAAACATATTTTGAATTTTGTACAATGAGAAATTTGAGAAATTTGATTCGTAGTGAAGAGTGGTCAGTATAGTCAAACAGTGAAACAGGGGAAATTTTAAGAAAAATCTGGTATTGATTGGCTAAGCCAAAAATTCTGAAAATTTTATGGATAAAATATATATGAGTCTATTTTCATGGAAAATTAATGGTACTTCATTTGGAGTTTCGTAGCTCCATTTATGAATAATTTAATGACTGCTGCTGAGGAAAAAAAAACAGCTTGTGCTGAATTTGTGATTATGTTGTAAACCTTGATAAAACTATTTGAGTTGCTTATAAGCTATCGATTAAATATTGGTAATCAAAGTACCAAATCAGTATTAAAGTGAAGCTATAAGCCGTAAATGACTAGTATACCTAGTCAAATTTGTTATGAAGAAATTGATGTACAAGATATGTATGTGTAGTGAGGCCAAAATGGCTAACATCAAAGGTATGTAAGTCATCTGAATGGCCTTTATGAAAATGTGTGCTATCTTTATTTGTATAATGTGGCCGAATGATCAATTGTGAAAAGTGTGTAGTATTAATTATGTGATAAGGCCGAATGGCCAATGTGATGAGGCCGAATGGCCAATGTGATGAATGTGAAAGTGTATAAATGTGATAAGTCCCGAAGGGCATTTGTGCCAGTACTATATCCGGGTTAAGATGCCGCAGGCTTTATGCGAGAATATTATCCTGATTTAATGTCCGTAGGCTTCGAGATCGTACTATATCCGGGTTTTAAAGACCCGAAGGTTAAATGCTGGGATTAAAGTAAGACTTTGATATTGAGTATCCGCAGTAAGTTACCATCAAATAAGTATTATGTATTTAAGATGTTCAGGTACGTATTACTTACTCATTGGTGGATTGATTTCGAAGTGAATTATTAGTATCAAGGAGGTATGCATATGTGATTAATATTATAACTCCAAATATGAGAATGATCTAATTGGTAATGGTATGCTTGTATAATGAAGTATGTGATGAAATATTCTTATGTATTAATGTATATTCTGCCCAAAGGCCTTATGATTTGAGTATGGGTTGTGTTCAGCTACATGTGCCAATACAAGATAAGGAATATGTTCGGTTCTTTATGTGCCAATACGGTAATTTAGTACTTATCATGTGAAATACTTGAAAATATGGAGGTGATTATGAACAAGTGGATGGGATTATTGAAAGTTGTAAAATTGGTGAAGAATGTGCTTACCATGTGAATCGAACTTCAGTTGATGAAGAATGTGCTTTGGAAATATTCGACCATCTAGGTCATTATTATTCGAAAGTATATATATGAGATAGCTAAGTAATGCGTTTATTGATATTATGGTTCGAGATGAAGCTCTAGATTAATTTCATCGAACAGTTGAAATGAATGACCAATGATATTGAATGAAAACACTTTGTGACTTAAAACTCAAGGCTAAAGAAAGGTGAATTAAATTATGTGAAATTTTGGCTAGGTATATTGGGTCAAATGAGATTTTACCTAGATTAACTATATGTGAAAAACGTCATTGATTCAATAAAATTATTGTTTTGCTTAAAACTTACTAAGCTTACGAAAGCTTACTCTGTTCGTTCATGTTTTGGTCTGTAGGTTGTGGATTCTGACTACCAGCTCGGGGATCGTCAGTACTTCGTCACACTATCTACCATTACGGCAGCCATAAGATTGGATTATCTTATGGCATGTATAGGATAGACAATAAGTAGAATGATACTTTGACCTTCGTGTAGAATTCATGTGATTACAGTATCTTATGGAACTTACTTGTATAAGTGTTAAATTCGAACTTTGTTTGCGTCTAGCAATTTAGTAAATGAATGATCTTTATTCAAAAAAAAATGTTCAAAATTTTACGGCCCTGATTGGATTCCTAGTTTTCAGTAACGCCTCGTCCTATTTCTGTGACGGTTATGGGATAGGGGTGTTACAAGAAATGACACGAATGATCCATTGTGAGAACACATGTGTAGTATTATGTGCAGACTACTATGTGTAGACTACTATGTGTTTAAGATGGTTTTAGGTCATGTGTGTAGTAATAAGTGTAGGCTACTATGTGTACCAGATAGTTAGGTCGCATGTGTAGTACTAAGTGCAGGCTACTATGTGTACCCGACAACTTTGATCATGTGTGTAGTACTAAGTGCAGGCTACTACATTTACCAGATTGTTGTCGCATGTGTAGTACTAAGTGCAGACAACTATGCTTACCAGATAGCTTCGGCTACAAGGGTGGTAATATGTGAGGCAACCTTGTATCTGTTATTATTCTGATGAGTTCAACAGGAAATTGACTAAGTGAAAATAAATGTGAACATGACCATGTGATGAATAAGTGTAGGCATATTTTTGTGGAAATTTATGAGCAATGTGCTCAACAGTTGAGCGAAATTTCGGAAAGATGGAATGAAGTAAGTGAAATTTGTAATAAAACAGTTTTGGACAGCAGCAGTTATGCAACTTTGAAAAATCACCAAAAATCGTGGAAATCAAATTAGAGGTTGAATAAGATATTATATTAAATATTTTTGAGTCTATTTTCACATAAAGGAAACGGTGTAAACAAAAGAATTTCATATTATGAGATATTTGAACTTTTGTGAGACAGAGTCAAAGTGATTTCGGGCTCCCCTGTCTGAAATTTGGAAAATCACTAAAAATTTTACAAAAACGATTATGGGCTAGGATTTATATGAGTAAATCCTTAATGAGTCTATTTTCAATAGAAATATAAGGAACATTAATTGAAACCCATACTGTGAGATAATCAATTTTTAATAAAGAAAGGTCGAAGCTATCAAATACCAGAATAGGGGTAAATTTAAAGAATAAACTGTACTTATTGGCTAGACCAAAAATTTTGGAAATTTTACGGTAAGAAGATATATGAGTCTAGTTTTAGGAAAAATTTATGTATTTTAATTTGGATTTCCTAAGCTCTAGATATAAATAATTTAGTAACTATGACCCGAGAAAACAGCATGACCAGAAAATAAGTAAAAGTATAATTATGATTATATTTCCATGGAATCATGTGACAGCCCTAATTCGACCCTAGTCGGAATGTGGTTTCGGGACCACAAAACCGAGTCATAAAATTTAGTTAAAATTTTATTTGCATATCTTATATGTGTGATAGTACTTGTACAAAAATTTGATGTTTTAATTTTATATTAGGAATGTGAATTTTGTTTGAAAGGATCTAGTTGAAAGACTTGGAAAATTATGATAGGTAAATAAGTAAGGACCAAATAGTATTAAAGTGGGAAAGTGTTGTCCTTGCATGTCAAATTAGCCAAACTAAAGCATAGTGGCCGGCCATGCTATGGGTGGAAACATGTCTCCAACATGTTTTGCTAGCGATGTATGTTAAGAAAAATAAAATAATGAGCATGGTGATTAAATAATGAAAGGAAGGGTGATGAAAAAAAAAATAATATGGTCTCATCCATACCCCCTTGTTGCCATGAATTGAAGAAAGAAAACAAAAAAAAAGTGTTCATTCTTGAACATCCTTGGCCGAATAGAGGAAAGAAAGGAAGGGGAAAAGCTTGAGAAAATCGGCTATGGTGGTTTGCTAGACTAAGGTATGTTTGATGTTGTCCTTGAGATGCATGCATGTTTTAGTAATTGACTTGAGTTCTAAATAGCCCATGTTCAAATCTTGAATCTTGTTCGTAACATGAGCAATCGGTCATGAGAAAGTGTTCAAGAAATGGTTGTTGTTCATGTTATTTGGATGAGAAATGGTGAGTTTTGTTGTTTCATGTTAAAGTTAGGTGAATGATGATAGAGGAGTGTTTGAACTATAAAAAGAATCGGCTACCTTGTTATGAGCTAGGGCCGAATGTGAGTTTGGTTGTGTTTGAATATTACATGCTTGGTAGAATGGTGGATGAAGGTGCCGAATGTATGTTGGATTGATAGAGTCTCCAAATTGATTTTATGTGTGTATGCATGACCGAATATACGTGGTCACATGAGTAAGGAAATGAGTTATTTGATATGTGGTAAAAGTTAAGTACTAAATCGAAGGTTGCTAAAATTGCCATTTCTTTAGCCGAATATGTGTTTGATCAATGAAGGAATTGTTGAAGAATATAGGTGAACTTGGTGAGAGTATTCGGCTTAGTGTATAAATGATATAAAGATTTTAGGAAATTGTTTTGGTTAGGTGTACGTATGATTAAGTATATTCGGCAATATACTTAAAGTGGGTACATGATATTACATTATAATTATTGAGCTTAAGTATATGGATATGTGTATATGTGGTCATATAATGACATTTTGGTTTGAAAATTTAATGATATGTGATTGCCGAATGTGATAAATAAATTCATGTTATTGGGTTAAATATTGAATACTCTTATTTGTATTATTTAAGCTCAAGAACCTAAAGGAGAGGCGTCCAACAAGGGGAAATCGAAGGTCATCGAGTAGCCGACTCGGAATTATTTTACCCAACATAAAGTAAGTCATTAAGCATATAGTTGGTATTAATTCAAATGGTCATAACGTTTATGTAATGATGCTGAATGGAATGAATAAATATATATATATATGCATGTACGTATGTGATGATGAAAGTGTTGAATGAAAAGAAAAGAGGTGAGATGTTTTGAGTTGTTGATCTCGGCACTAAATGTGCGGGTATAAACAATTATGACCATGAGATTGGCGCTACGTGTGCGGGTTTAAATTGTGCAGCACTAAGTGTGCGAATTGACTATGTAGCACTAAGTGTGCGAGTTTGATTATGTAGCACTAAGTGTGCGAGTTTGACTATGTAGCACTAAGTGTGCGAGTTTGATTATGTAGCACTAGGTGTGCGAGCTGATTATATAGCACTGAGTGTGCGGACTTAATATGTTCTTGAATCATTATGGACACTAAGTGTGCGACGCTATTGAGTCGATCACGGACAGCGGATCGGGTAAGTATCTTGAGCTCATGGCTAATAGGTGCTATGTCTATATTTGGAGTTGAGCTTGGTAAGTTTGAACCCATGTGACGAATATACTTGAAGTCACGTACATAAGATTTATCGTGGAATGGGTGAAAGGCCGTTTAGTTGTATGATTGTAACGAAAATAAAATGATTTATGAAAATGCCTCGAATATCCTATTGATGAGTATATGGAATGTGAATGCATGATTTGGTATGATGATTGAAACGATAGGTCGGAGGAACTATGGTATGGTTCGGTATGGATGGAGTAACTAGCCTCGTTCCATTTTGTTTCCTCTTGTGATAATGTTATTAATGGATGGTAGTGTATTGCTTATGACTTACTGAGTTATAAACTCACTCGGTGTTTCCTTGTCACCCATACTAGGTTTCTTGGACTCGTCTCTTTTTGCGTGGTCGGGCCGTCATCGAAGTCATCACACCGGATAGCAAGTTTTGGTACTTTCTTCTTAGTTGGCTTAGGAGAACATTTCGGCATGTATAGGCTATTATGTTGTGTTTGAACTTTGGTATGTAATCTTTTAGCCATGCGAAAATGGCATAAATGTTCGGTTGGGTTTGGATTCATACGTTAGGTCGCAAATCTTGATAATTCGACCTTTTTATGCCATACGTCATGGTTGATTATTTTGGTGTTAAAATTCATGATATGGCAATAGTGTAGTAGGGGGAAGTTTGACAATGATTAGCCTTTGGCATGGTTAGTCATGATCATAATTTGTGATATGCATGATGAATTATTAGTTAGATCAAGGAGTAAACACGAAGTGGGCATAGTTGCTTTCGTAACAGATGCTGGCAGCAGCAGTGACATGAGATTGAAAAATCACTAAAAATAGTAGGAGTGGAATTAATTGATGAATAAATTATGTAATCGTCGTTCGATGAGTCTATTTTCATATAGAGTAACAAAAAGATCATATGGACAGTATGTTAAGAGATAATCAGGTTCTCGTGGGACAGGGCCAGAACGGTTTCTGGATTCCCTGCTCCGACTTTGGAAATTCATTATAAATTAACCAGAAATAATTAGGAGTCATACCATATATGTATAGATTCCTCTCTGAGTCTAGTTTCTATAGAAACAAACGGCATCAGTATTGAAGCTCTGTACAGGGAGATATCCAGGTCGTAATGCACAAAGGTCAGCATAGTCGACCCCAGTAACATGGGAGACTTTGACTAATAAACTGTACTAATTGGCCCGACCAAAAATTCTAGAAAACAATATATAGATGGGAATATGAGTCTAGTTTCAGGGAAAATTCACGGAACTGGATTTCGAATTCCAGAGCTCAAGATATGATTTTTAAAGCGACTAGTATGCAGATTGACAGCTTGTCTAGAAAAATTTTAATAAGTGGTTTAAAGTCTGTTAACACCTCGTGTTCGACTCCGGCGACGGTCTCGGGTTCGGGGTGTTACAAATCATGTTGATAATTTGCTTGTTATTTTCATATGGACTTACTAAGCTTTAAGCTTACTCCCTCCTTTCCATTTCTTTAGTGTTGATAGGTTAGCTCGGGGTTGGAGATCGTCGGAGACAACCTCACACTATCAAGCTACCTCCTTTTGGAGTATTGATGAATTTTAATGTCTTCAAGTGAGTGACATGTATAGGGACTTAGTTTTATGATAGATGCTGTTATGATTAGCCATATGTATTGGCTTATATTGATTCATTGTATATAGCCATGAGATGTGACTTATAATGATTGTGGCTTGTAAGCCTAATTATCCATGATAAGTTCTAATGCTTGTGACGCGATGATGTGTTTATGCTTATGGGATATGTATGGTTGGTATTATGAAATATATGCATGATGGGTGTTTCTTGACCGATTGGTCATAGCCACATGGTAAATATATATTATGGAAATAAGTTGATAATGTTTGAACATGAATACTCGATCTTGATTGAAGCTACCTGATAAATTGATGGTTATGAAAGTTTGGTAAAAGTGGTCATCAAATGACAAGGTCAATGAATATAGAATTGTTGTGTCTAGGTTTGATATTATATGAGTACATGTAATAAGTGAATGATAGCATGTTAAAGTTAAGAATATACCTTAGTGAAGTATATTTAATCATTAAAATGATGCCATGATGTATATCTTTAATGTGTGTAAAGATGTGAGGGATTAATGGTAACAAAAGGCTTGAAAAATAGCCTAAGTGTTAGTCACACGGGCAGAGACACGGCCATGTGTCTCAACCGTGTGGAGGACACAGCCTAGCACACAGGAGTGTGGCCTGGCCGTGTGGTTAAATTTGTTTTGCTGATGTCATAAATAGAGAGTTACACGGCCTGAGGACACGGGCGTGTCCCTGTGTCCACACAAGCGTGTGACCCTGTTTCATGAAAATTTCTCTAAGTTTTCCTAAAACTTTCTAAAGTTCTCGGTTTAGTCTCGAACCACCCCAATGTATTTTTTAGGCTTCGAAGGCCTGTATAAGGGATGATATGCATGTGTTTGAAAATTTTTAATTTTGGACAAAATTTTGTGACTCGATTTTACATGTTTGTGAATGTTAAGTTCGGTAATGCCTCAAACCCTGTCTTGGTGTCAGATACGAGTAAGGGGTGTTACACACATAATGGTTTTCCATCTTTGTCCAGTAAAATATTCAATGGTCAAATCACAACATAAGGACCTCACATTTAATTAATCAAAGCAAATAGGCACTTTAACTTATAGCATGCTACTTTTACATTTTACGCGATTAAGTCTTTTTATCAAATTAAACAACCAATCGATAAAATTGAATCACGAAATTTTCACACATATCAAATAACATGCTGTAAACACCAAAAATAATATTAAAATAATTTTACGACCTCAGATTTTTAGTTCCGAAACCACTGTTCTTATTTAGCTAAAATCGGGTTGTTACAAAAACTGTCCATTTTGTCCCTTCCACACATAAATCCTGAAGAACTTGATTGAGTCCTTCTATTATTATTGTCTTGAAAAATTGAGAATGTTCATTAGGGCCTTCAGGTAAACCATATTGTGCATTGATGGAGTATTCCTAGAATAACGCCGAAGCATCGCGTACATAGATGAAAGCATTATTTGGAAAGGTTAAATGGGCATAAAATTCATTTACAACTTTCATGAGAATATCGTCAAGATGAAGGAAAAAGAGTTGCCATCCATGTTTTTCTACCATAGAAGAAATTGCTTCAGTGTATCCCGTAAAGGTCGCATCTTGAAAAAGAAAGCCTTTTTCCATACAAAAGGGGTCACTTTGATGTGTTCGTATTGTACTTTTATTTAGTGGATTTGTTGAAAAATGTTCTCTAAGGCATAAAGGTTGATAGAGATGGCATATGTCGAGCCATTTGAGAAGAAATAGTAATTGTAAAAAGAAAAAGTTAAGGCCTTTACAATCATGGAGGAAGCACTGAAAACAGTGAAAAAGAAAAAAAAATTGAAAATAACTTGGAGAAAGAAAATGAATCAACTAGGGTAAAAATGAGAGAGAATATAAAAGTGACGTGGGGAATAAGATTAGCCTAAAATTATGGCTTGAAATGGTAAAGTAAAGGGAAAAGAAAAAAATAATATAAAAATTAACCTAAAAATTAGCAAGTATGCTAAGTGGGCTAACTATTACAAAACCTAGGCCAAAATCTACCTGCAACAAAAGAAGAAATAAAAATTAATAAACCAATAAAAGAAAGAAATCAAAAGCAAATTAATTAAACAAAACCAAACAAATGAAAACACTACGTAGTTCGAAGAGTAATGGGATGTTCATCATGAAATATGGGAGCGCCCCAATAACACTTTAAACGTTGGCCATTGACTTTGAAATTAAAGCCAGTCTTGCCATCTTTGACTTCTACAGCTCCATGAAGGTAAGCATGCACTATCTCAAATGGGCCAGACCAATGAGACTTGAATTTGCAAGGAAACAATTTTAGCTTGGAATTGAACAACACTTGTTGTCCAGGTTCAAATTGCCATGGCAAAATCTTCTTACCATGCCATCACTTTGTCTTTTCTTTGTATAGTTTGGCATTCTTATAAGCTTGAGCTCTAAATTCGTTTTTTCTTATTTAGCTCTAGTAGTAGGTTATTTCTAGCATTAATCCAATCCATGTTCGATTTCTTAAATGCCCAAAATGCCTTATGTTCAAGTTCAAAAGGAAAATGACAAGGCTTCCCATAGACAAGCTTGGAAAGTGACATTCCCAATGGTGTCTTGGATGCAGTACGATATGCCTACAAAGATTCATCCAGTCTAGATGACCAATATTTACGGGTGGGATTGACCACTTTCTCCAAAATCTACTTAATTTCTCTATTCAAGACCTCAACTTGTCTATTTGTCTAGGATGATATGTCGTGGAAATTTTATATTTAACCCCATATCTATTCAAGGTAGTAGCAACTAATTTGTAGTCAAAATGAGAACCTTCATCACTAATCAAACCATGAGGAGTACCAAACTTGGTGAAAATATTCTTATGCAAGAACTTTAGTACCGATTTGGCATCATTCTTAGGGAGAGCGAAAGCTTCAACCCACTTGGAGATTTAATCTACAGCTACAAGGATGTATAGATTGCCCTAGGAGGGTGGAAAGGGACCCATAAACTTGATTCCCCACGGATCAAATAATTTAACTTCTAGAATATTTTGCAATGGCATTTCATACCTCTTTGATAAGTTCCCAATTTGTTGACAACAATCTCAAGCTTGGAAAAATTCATGTTCATCTTTAAACATGCTTGGCTAATAAAAGCTAGATTGGAGAACTTTTGCAGCAGTTCGCATTCCTCCGAAATGTCCTTCATCTGGTGCTAAACGGGAGTGGTGTAAAATACTTAGAATGTTATCATCCAGAACACACCTCCAAATTAATTGATCTGCACAATGTTTGAATAAAAATAACTCATCCTAATAATATTGCTTGGCATCATGGAGAAATTTCCTTCATCTTTGATTGTTTAGCTCAGGTGGAAACAATCCACTTACTAAGAAATTGAAAATACTGACATTCCTAGGTAATGCCGTGGCAATCAGTAGTTGCTCATCTAGAAAATCATCCATAATGATTTGAATATTACCATATTCATTTCCTACTTTAAGTCTCGACAAGTGATCAGCCACTTGATTCTTTGTGCCTTTCCTATCTCAAATTTCTAGATTAAATTCCTGTAGCAGCAATATCTGCCAAATTAATCATGGATTGGTTTCTTTCTTGGTCACCAAAACATAATTGTAGAATCATCCGTATAAACTGTAACTTTGGTGCCAACTAAATAGGATCTGAATTTGTCAAATGAAAACAACACAACTAATAGTTCATTCTCAGTAGTAGTGTAGTTCAACTGCATGTCTGTTAGCATCCAGATTGTATAGTAGATAGCATGAAACACTTTATCCTTACTTTGCCCAAGCACTACTCCTATAGTGAAATCACTGGCACCACACATAAGTTTAAAAGATAATGTCTAGTTTGGTGCTATGACAATCGGTGTTGTTACCAATTGCTTTTTCAGTTCCTCAAATGCTTGCACACAAGCTCATCAAAATTGAAAGCTCTATTATGTTCTAACAATGCACACAAGGGTTTGGATACCTTTGAAAAATCCTTAATAAATCATCGATAAAATCCTACATGGCCAAGGAAACTTCAAATACCTTTAACTATAATGGGTGGTGGCAATTTTTCAATAACCTCAATCTTCGCTTTGTCTATGGCAATCCCTTGCTGTGAAATTTTATGTCCCAGAACAATAAGGTTAGTCTCTTCACACTGAAAAAGAACTAGCTCAAGGTTTTTTTAAACATCCTTCAAAAGTATCGCCAAGCATCGAGAAGTCATCCATAAAAACTTCCAAAAGTTTCTCCACCATGTCCAAAAATATTGCCATCATGCAACATTGAAATGTTGTAAGGGCATTGCACAATCCAAACGACATTCATCTAAAAGTAAAGGTTCCATAAAGACACGAGAACATAGTCTTTTCTTGGTTAATAGGATTTTTTGCATTCTGGTTATACCCCAAATAACCATCCAAAAAATAATAAAAGGCTTTTCCCACAAATCTATCTAACATGTGACCGATAAATGGCAAAGGAAAATAGTCCTTCCTGATTGATTTGTTAAGCTCTCGATAGTCCATGCAAACTCTCCATCCCGTGGTAGTATTAGTTGGAATTAGTTCATTGTTATCATTGCTAACCACAATAACACCCTTTTTCTTGGGTACACATTGAATAGGGTTCACCCACAAACTATCAAAAATAGGATAGATTACACTTTAAATGTAATGGCAAAGACTTCAACTCCAAAGTATAAGGGTCCTCTATAGAAGGTCGAGGAGGTTTAAAAAAACACTGATAAATTTAAAGATTGAAAACTCCTACTTGCTCCATTTTCAAGTTTCTTAGCCTCCATCAGTTCACTAAGTTCTTTAATCAATTCCTTTTCATTTAACTCAATTGATTCTGCTTCATTATCAGATTTGTTGTAACAAAATTACGCCAATTCTTCCTTCACCGCTATGTTAATAATCCCAATGGTGTGACAATTTTCTTCTATATCTACACATTTTATGGCATCAAAAACATTAAAGGTTATCTACTGGTCATTAACTTTCATTGTTAATTCACTTTTTTGTACATCAATTAATGTTCTACCAATGGCTAGAAAAGGTCTTCCAAGAATAATTGGTACCTCTTTATCAACTTCATATTCCAGAATAATAAAATCTGTCAAAAAAATAAATTTATTAACTCTTACCAACACATCTTCAATTTTAACTTCCAAATGTGCATAAGAACGACCAGCTAGCTATAGTGTGACAGTTATGGCTCTCGCCTTCCTAATTCCCAATTTCTAGAGGCATTAAATTTATGCTTACACCTAAATTACATAATTCCTTGCCTACATAATGATTTCCAATTGAGTAAGGAATAGTAAAACTATAACATCCCTAACCCGTATCCGTCACTCGATTAAAGTTACAGAGTATTACCATATAATTGGAACATTTAACCTTAATTTCATTCAACAACATAAACATATCACAAACCAATCATACACATACATACCATCCCTAATATCGAGCCCTCGAGGCCCTAGAAATACCTTAGAAACGATTCAGTACGAAATTAAAATCATTTGGAAAGTCTAGGAAAAAGTCACAAAAATTTAGAAACAGGGGTCACATGGTCGTGTAGCTAGGCCGCATGCCTTATATGGCTGAGACACTCGTGTAACCTTCAAACTAAAGACACACAACCGCGTTCCAGCCCATGTAACTCTCTAAGTAGGGCCACACGGTCGTGTCACACACCTGTGTGCCAGGCCGTGTAACTCATTGACTTGTAACCTAAGAATTCATTAGATGAACCACGGTTTAGTCACACGCTCGTGTCTCAGGCCGTGTGGACCCAAATTTACCTAAAATCAAGCCATTTTGAAACCATATCATGCAAGAACATTTAGGCTAATAATGCACTTTTTCGAAGCACCAAAACTTCACCTAAACAGACATATAAATATGCCATTTCCAAAACCATAATTCAACTAACCAATATGCCATTCATGTAACACCCGTCACTCGTATTCAATGCCCGAATAGGGTTCCAGAGCATTACCAAACTTATCACTCATTTAAACATACATATTTAATACAATTAATCAATTTATGAGTAATTCAATCATAATTAAACATTTTGTCCCTAATACAAGCCTACGAGGCCCAAAACATACGTTGGAAGTGGTTTTGGACTAAACCGATAACTTTGTAAACCTTTTTGACACTTAAGAACTTTTCTCAAAAATAGGGGACACATGCCCGTGTGGCCCGGTTGTGTGTCTCACACAACCAACAGGCACGCCTGTGTCACAAGCCGTGTGGATATTCAAATTGGGAGCACATGGTCGTGTCCCAGCCCATGTCCGGCCCCATGCAACTCTCTAACTTGGGTCACATGGCCAACACATACGCCTTTTTGGCTAACCCGTGTGCCCTAAAAATGGCGATACACGCCCGTGTGCCAAGCCGTGTGATAGGCCGTGCCAAACCTATAGGGTATACTGACTTATGCCATACGATCAAGTCACACGCCCGTGTGTGAGGCTGTGTAGAGCATACTAACTTGAATTTAATTTCAACACCAGGGGACACAAGGCCGTGTACATGACCGTGTATTACACACGGCTGAGATACACACCCTTGTCTCTGCCCGTGTGGGCAAAAATAGACTATTTACTAAACCATTTTGCCACCCAAACTTGTGCACACCTATATTATCACAAATGTCATCAAAACATAACATTAAAAGGCATTGTAATTAACCAATCCAGCCATATCTCATGCACATTGTATTCTCTCATTCTCCATGCACACAAATCATAAATACATACTATACTATTTATACCAATTCACATTTATAAATCAACTAATTATACGCTTCTAACTTGCATCATTTTTTTGCATCAAAACCACAAGCATGTAACTACTCTAAAATCAACCACTTAACATCCTAATCTTTATAATTCCCAAGCATTATTTATTCATCCATAAACTCACAATACAAAACATATATGAACATATTTATACATAACCAAAACAACCAATTTAAGCCAACTCTCATGGCTATATTTACAAGTCAAAACATATACATTTACAAACCATTTCACATGGCCAATATTATTAAAAACCTCTAATCAAAATGACTCAAAATACCTATACATGCCATATACTCAAAACATAAACTTAAAAGTACCAAATTTATAGCTTGATAGTGTGATGATGTCTTTGACGACCCTCGAGTCTAAGCTAGCTTTAAAGTCACTATAAAACATGGAAAAGTAAACAAAGTGAGCTATATAGCTTAGTGAGACCATATGAAAATAATAAGCAAGCTTCACCACTTAATTACTAATCAAATTAAATGACATAACATAAAACAAAGCATTAATCCCAAGCTTACATGAACTTAACCTCATACTTGCTCATAAACTAATAACTTCCATTGATTCAATGCTCGTATAGTTTTCAGTACATACATGTACCATTACTTATCTATTTCTCACCAATTCACATCTTCAACATACCCATTGAACCATTCAGAATAGAAGTTAGATATTCAGGAGTCTCACACACTATAAGTGCCAATATCATGGCCCGAAGCCAACTCAATATATCTTGCACCCAAAGTGCTAATATCATGGCCCGAAGCCAAATCAAAGTAATTCGCACCCGAAGTGCCGGTATCATGGCTCGAAGCCAAACCAATGTATCTCGCACCCAAAGTGCTAATATCATTGCCCGAAGCCAGATCAATGTTCCCCTAATGACATGTCAGTAGTATCCTAATCTATTCCTAAGGTTCAATCGAAATTTCCAATGTCGAATCATCATCAAATGTACCTGTAGAATCTAATTCACAATTCATACAATATCAAAGGATTTTAAACCATAATTATATCAATGCTTAGTACATACGAACTTACCTCAGATGTAAAAACGACAACACAGGTCAACTAATCTAAGACTTTGTTCTTTCCCTGATCTAAGTCCGTATTTCACTTTTCTTGATCTAAATAATATCAAATTCAGCTTATTCAATTATCTCTCTATTCAATCAATCCAAAACACTCATTAAAGCACATTTACACTTTTTCCCCTAATATTTTAACAATTTTACAGTTTAGTCCCTAGGCTCGTAAAACAAAATTCATTCAATTTCATCACAACCCAGGCCTAGCCAAATATTTATCATGGTTATAGTAGCCCAAAATTTTCATTTATTTCACATTTTAACCCCTAAATTTTCACATTTCATAATTTAGCCCCTAATTTGCATTTTTATTAAAAATCACTTAACAAAACTTATATATCTATCAACAAGCATTCATAATCTATCAAGAAACTTCAAAATACATGTTAATTCATCAATGGAAACATTCAAAATCTTTAAAAATTTTGCAAAATAATCCCTGGGTTAGCTTGACCTAGTTGCAATGATCTCAAAAATGTAGAAATCATTAAAAATGGGACAAAATAGACTTACAAATCGAAAAAATAGGGTTGGCCGAACCTAGCTCAATAATAGCTTCTTTTTCTTCTTTCAATTTCTGTTGTAGATGATAAATTAAAAGATGATAGCTTTTGTGGTTTTGTTATTTTACTTATTTAATTTACTAAATTACTTTATTAACCTTAACTATTAATATTAAAATTTCACTTAACCATGTCCATCTATGTTCACTCAGACTATAAATGGTTAAATTATAGCATAAGGACCTCCTCTAATTAATTTCATAGCTATTAGATACTTTTATCTAATAGAATCCCACTTTTAGACTTTACGCGATTTAGTCCTTTTTATCAAATTAACAATTCAAACGATAAAATTCTTAAATGAAACTTTCACACAATCATTCAATCATGCTGTAAACATTGAAATAAAAATAAAATAATTATTTTGAGTTCGGATCTATGGTCCCAAAACCATTGTTTCGATTTGACTAAAAATGGGTTGTTACAACTCACCCCCTTAGGGATTTTCGTCCTTGAAAATCTTACCAGTGAATAGGTTAGGGTACTATTTTCTCATAGCTTCCTCGGGCTTCTACGTAGCCTCTTCGACACTGTGACGTTGCCACAAAACTTTCACCAAAGCTATTCTTTTATTTCTCATCTCTTTAGTCTCTCGAGCTAAAATTCTGATCTGTTCTTTGTGGTACGTCATGTCGGGTTGAATTTCAATTTCTACTGCAGAAATTACGTGTGAAGGATCCGATCTATATTGACGTAACATTGACACATGAAACACATTGTAGATTTTCTCTAACTCAGTCGGTAAAGCTAGTCGATATGCCACTGGTACTATTCTTTCAATAATCTCGTACGACTCGATGAAACGCAGACTCAACTTGCCTTTGCAACCAAAACGAAGAATTTTCTTCCACGAACTGTAACAGCCCGATTTAGACCCTATTTGGAACGGTGGTTTCACGACCACGAATCCCAGTTAGAAAAATATTTAAAAATTATTTTTTGTGTTTATAATGTGTGCATTTATATGTGTGAAATTTTCGTGTTTTAATTTTATTGTTTGAGTGCCCGATTTAATAAAAGGGCCTAATCACGTAAAATGGAAAATTTATGGTTTAATTTACAAGGGTCGAATTGTTGTTGTCTTTATTGCATGAGGTATTTAAGTTTCAATATTACCATATGAATTAGTGATGGACGGTTGTGGCCTTAATGTATAAGTTTTAGTTATAAAATATTAAAGGTTAATTTAGTAAAATATGTATAAGAAAAACATAAAAATTTAAAAGCCATTTGTTCATCTTTCTTCCTATGACCGAATAAAAAAAATAAAGAAAGAAAAACAAAGCTTTTAAGGGTTCAGCCAAAGACTAGCTTGATTGAGGTATGTAACTAGCTCGGTTTTTCATAATTTTTACATTTTTTAGATCGTTGTAGTGTAATATACAAAGCCCATGCTTGAATTTCTGATTTTGATGAATATTTTGAGTTATGCCATTGATGAATAATTGAGCTTTGTGATGTTAGATGATGAATTATGAAAGGTATGTTTTGGATTAATATGTTTTGTATTGGAATTTTTCATGATTTTAAATAATTAGGGCTAAATTGGAAAAATAATAAATTGGGGACTAAAATGTGAAATAAATGAAATGTATAAAATTGTATGAGCATAATGAAGATTTGGCCTAAGCATGGTATACTCAAATTTTGCATGTTTTGTGTTTTGTGCAATTTGGACTAAATTGTAAAAAGAGTGAAATGTCAGGGGCAAAATGGTAATTTTCCCATTTATGTGTTTTTGGACTAAATTGAATGAAATTATATTTGAATGAATTTAATTTGAATATGTTTAGATCAAGAACTAAAGAAATCGGATTTGGATCAGGGGAAAACCAAAGTTGTCAAATAATCGTCCCGTTCCGATTATCGTTGTTTGAGGTAAGTTTATAAGCAAATAGTTGTTATTAATTTTAAATCAATATGAGTTTTACATGCTGAAATGAACTATGTGAAAGTATATATGTGGTAGCCGAATATGAATATGCTTGGGAACTATGTTTACGAATTTGATTCGACCGGGTTACAATGTCCAAAAGCCCCGTACGAACCTTAAGAATAGCTAGGATACATATGTCATGACATAGGATTTTCGATATGTGTTCTCATGTAAGACCACGTCTGGGACGTTGGCATCGATATGTGATTACGTGTAAGACCATGTCTGGGACATGGCATCGTATTTTATTCGTGTAAGACCCTGTCTGGGACAGTGGCATCGATATGTGATTACATGTAAGACCACGTCTGGGACGTTGGCATTGTACGATATGTGTAATTATCTGAGTATCCTATTCAATTTTGAATGGTTCAACGGGCAATGATAAATTGTGAACGAATGTGTAAAACGAGATAAAGTGATCAGGTATGTGATAGTTGATTACCTATTTGAAAATAAACGTAAGTTGGTTACTTGATATGTGATGCAAATTATATATGATGCAAATGAAAATATATGTGTATATAAAAAGTATATTCAGCCAAAGGTTATGTATAAGTGTTATCATATTTGTGATCTATGTGCAAACGTATATGAATGGTTATATTCGGCCTTATGACTATACAATGTGAATATTTATGAGATGATTCATGAGTATATACATATGAGTTTATATATATTCGGTTATATAATGATATTATGTCTTTGAAATTGAATGATATTTTGATAATAGGTATATGTATATTTGGCCAAGATAAAATTTATAAATGAAAGTATATGTGGTATATGAAACTGTAAGCTTGAAATTAAATGTGATTATGATAGCATAAATTGGTTTGGTTAAATAGAGTTGTTATTGTCAATGAGTCTTACTAAGATATGATAGCTTACTGTGTATGTTTTTCTCTGTCTTATAGATTTTGGAGACTAGTCACTAGCTCAGGGATGGTCAGAGAAACTTATCACACTATCGTCTATTTCGATATTTTTATCAACTTGAATTTAAACCTATGGTATGTATAGGCTAGCTCATGTTTATGTTTGATTTTGGGTTATGTAAATATGAGCCATGCGAAATATGGCTTATTCATTATGTTAAATTTGGTTTTGATGTTTCGGCCATTATATATTTATATGTGAATTATGTTTGTTATATTTGCTAATGGTGATGAAGTTATGTCAAAGTATATGTGTATGGTATATTTGGTATGATGTGACATTTGTGGTTAGATATTTTTGATGAGTAATATGCATGATACATAAATAGGATGTATTAGGTAAATGACTATGATTTGAAGTTTTAGTAACATGTTATTTGATGAAGTAGAAATGGATAATAATTATATGTTTTTGATCATTGGTTGTAAATGAGACTTTGGGCGTAATGAATGGCTTGTGAAATAACTATATTTTGATTCGGCAAACAAGGTGAGTTAGCATTCGGTTAATGTTAGATAATTGGATGATCGATTATACATATATATTAAATTTATTGGTTGTGTTTAAACATTATAGGTTTAATGTTTATCTTGCAAGTTGGGTTTAATTTTAGTAGGATATTTTGTTAGCCGAATAGGTTACTAGTCAAAAAGTTTTATATTTGTTTATTTATTCTATTATGTGTATGTATAAAATTGAGGTAAAATGATTGAATAAGTTGAAAGTGGAAAATTGTTAAAGCATAAGTATTAAGCAAGTTTATATTCGGCTAAGGCATTGGAAAAATGACCAAATGAATAGTAATTCAAGTTAAAAGGAATCATGATTGTTTTTATACAAATTAGGTAAGTAGATTTTTGAGTTTTTTTGAGTTTAAGTTATTAATCAAATGGTTCCTAGTAATATGTATCATGCGCATAATGTTATAAATTACGAAATTATGCTTGAGATATTTGTGAGATTCATTAATGCAGTATTTGTTCTATGTTTAATGTTAATGTTTCGTAAAATTTTACTATGTGTTTTATAAATTATTTTGTATGCATTCGTAATGATCTAAGAGTTCATATAATCATTCGGAGGTTGTGTCTGGTTCGGTAATACCTCGTAACCCCATTTCAACGACGGATACGGGTTAGGGGTGTTACATGTGATTGGTATCATAGCTACGGTTTTGTCAATTCTAGGACTAATGTAGTGCGTGTAAGTCTAGCTATACATGCCATATTTTATACTGCGATATTGTGATGATTCTTGACATTTGAAAATGTGTTTTCATATAGTAAATGGATCTCGATCGAGCTGTAGCTGATGATGTGGAGAGTATAGCGCCTACTCCCATGTAAGGGATAGTATCGGTTGATTCTCGACCGACTTCGAGTAACCAAGAGAGAGAGCCTAAACAAGCCTTTTACCAAATGATGGATAACTGGTTTACTCAATATATCTGGATGAATCCAGCTACACAACAACCTCCACCCCCGACTAATCATTTTTTGATACCTGTTATACCTCAAGTGGTTGATCCGTTGAGATTACATAAGCCTCCTGTTGATAAAATCAGAAAACATGGGGCTAAGGAATTTAAAGCCACTGATGATGACGATGCTGAGCGAGCTAAATTTTGGCTCGATAATACTATCCACATGTTTGATGAGCTATCTTGTACCCCTGATGAGTGTTTAAAATATGCCACATCCTTGCTACGATACAATGCATATCACTGGTAGAATACACTAGTATTCTGAAAGAATTGTGACCTAGGAGTTCTTTCAGACCGAGTTCCGTAAGAAATACATCAGCCAGAGATTTATCAACGAGCAACGCAAAAAATTTTTAGAGTTGAAATAGTGTAATATCCTGAATTAGGGCTTAATCGAAATAGTGGTTTCGTGACCACAAATCCGAGATAGAAATAATTATTTTACAATGATTTTGATGTTTATGATATGATTGCATGATTGTGTGAAAATTTCATGATGAAATTCTACGCCTAAAGTGCTTAAATTGAAAGTAGGGACTAAATCGAATAAGTTGCAAAACTTGCATTCTAGAAGTTTTTAGTATGAAATTGTTTTGGAATATTAATGAGGAGGTCTTAAATAGCAATTTGACAAATTTTAAGTTCATGGAAAAAATTAAGACATGGAAGGAATTTTGGAAAGTTTAGTAGTAAGGGTATTTTGGTCATTTAGTTATTAAAATGAATTAAAAACAAAATTAAAAGCCAATTTTTGTCCATCTTCTTCATTAGGCCGAAATTTCAAGGGTTCTCCATAGCTAGGGTTTGTTTCAAGCTTCCAAGCTCCATAGTAAGTGATTCCAAGCCCCGTTTTTAATGTTCTTTACGTTTTTGGAATCCCAGAAGCTCGATTAAGCTTATGCTAGCAATAATTCAACCTAGGGTTTATATTTGGAAAAATACCCATAGGTGAAATTTGTGTATTTTGATGTTTTATGATAGAATATGGGGTTTTAAATTATGTTAGACAACTTGTGCTACTCAGTTTTTAGTGAAAACGAGTAAAAGGGCTTAATCGGCAAAAATACCTAATAGTCACAAGTATATGTTAGAGAGAGAATTTGATGTTGCCATAGAAGGGAAAAGTGATCAGCATGTTATAAAACATAAGAATAAGGAATAAAGTTTAATTCCCGAGCCTAGGGGCAAAAGTGTAATTATGCAAAAGTTTAGGGGCAAATGTGTAAATTTTTAAAGTTCATATTAAATGCTGTTTTGATAAATGTATGTATTAAATAATATTAATTTGGTATTATAGATCAAGAAAAACGAGATTCAAGTCGTGATCGAGGAAAAGAAAAGATTGTGGACTAAATTGCAAAATCTTTATATTTTGGTACCAAGGTAAGTTCATGTGTAAATGTAGTAACATAATTGTTGTTTTAAGGAATTTAATGTTGTTTATATGATATGATGCTTATTATTATCATGAAACGTTATGTTTTGTGGTTATTGTTGAATAATATGTAATTATGTGAATTACTTGATGAGTATGAACTATCACCGAGTATCGGTTCCGATATTCCGTGGAAGACGACAAAGATGTGAGATCGAGGAAAAAAGCCTGTTTGAACCTTAGGAATAGATTAGGATACAAGTGACATGTCACTAGGATGGTTGAGCATCCGAACTCGTTGAGTTGAGTCCAAGTTCACTTATGGATGCGAATGTCCAAACTCGTTGAGTTGAGTCCGAGTTTGTTAAATGTAACTAGGCATCCGAACTCGTTGAGTTGAGTCCGAGTTCACTTAGGGGTGGGTTACATGATTTCTTGATTACATATGAGGCACTTATGTGCAAATTATCCGTGTATCCGAGTTGTATTCCGATGTGTTCAACGGGTGAAATTTCTAGTTTAATGGAAGAGCACTTAAGATATAAGTGATGTTTTCGGTAAGTGTTGTGAAATGGACACTTTGGACAGGTGTTCTTAACCCTCGGATTGAAAATAGATACAACAACGATAAGTTGGTAAGATGATGAATGATGTTTAAAGATGTGATATATGTTTTGGTGGTACCATGCTAAAGTTGTTTGGTATATTTGTATTGTTATGTTACTTGTTATTTACATATGAACTTACTAAGCATTTATGCTTACTCCTTCCTTTTCATTCACTGTAGTTTTGAACAAGCCGGCTCAGGAATCGGGATAGGTCGAAAGTTCGATCACACTATCCAAAGGACTTTTATCTTGGTAAATGGCTTGTACAACTACTTAAGTATGGCATGTATAGCAATATACCTATTTTGTGTAAATAATTTTATGATATGGTCATGTTTGGTTGAGAAAATGTTTGATATTGATAAGTCATGGTGATGGCTAATTTAGATCATGTTTGATATCATGGAAGTTTAACAGGTTATCTAGTTCATAAAAATTCATGGAAAGATGAAACTTGCCTTAAAACAGAATATTGCTGCAGCATTGACATGAATTTGAAAAATCACTAAAAATAGTATAAATAGAACCAAATGATGAGTAAGTTATGAAATTGAAGCTTAATGAGTCTATTTTCATATGGATTGAACAAAACAGGAATATAAATTATATTTTATGAGATATTTAAACTTTTGCGAAACAGGGCCAGAGTGATTTCTGGATCCCCTGTTCTGATTTTAAAAATTCATAATAAATTTTAATAAAATAATTAGAAGTTTTTATTTATATGTACAGATTCCTTATTGAGCATAGTTTTAATAGAAACAAACCTAATAGCCATTGAAATTTTGTATAGAGATATATCTGATTCGTAATACACAGAGGTCAGAGCAGTCGAACCCTAAAACAGGGGATACTTTAATTAATAAACTATACTAATTGGCCAAATAAAAAATTCTAGAAAAAAATTAGTAAATAGATATATGAGTCTAAATTCAGGGAAAATTTACGGATCTTGATTTTGAGTTTCATAACTCGAGATATGATTTTTCTTGTAACTGTGACACGAGTAGCTAGAAAGCTGTGAATGTAGAAACAAATGATTTGAAGTTCTTAAATTGATAAATTATGTTTGGTAACCCCTCAAGCTCGACTCCGGTGATGGTCTCGGGCGTGGGGGCGTTACATTTAGTGGTATCAGAGCAGGTTTAGTCAGTTCTCGGACTACGTGTTGTATGTACGGATTTTGCTATACATGCCATATGTATGAATTGTGATAGTGTGACGACTTCTGACCTTTTTAAATGATTTTTATATAGTAAATGGATCCCGATCCAGCTGTGGCAGATGAAGTAGAGAGTAATGCGCCAGCTCCGGCTGAAGGGGCAGCGCCGACTGAAAACCCACCTCCTACTGTTGGTCAGGGAGGAGGAGAAAGGGATCGGGAAACCTTTCTCCAAATGATGAGTGCATGGTACATTGAGTTCGTTCGTACGAACCCGAATGTACGACCTCCCCCACCTCCCCCAATTCCTAAACCTATGCCTCCAATGCCTCAAGGAGTGGATATGATAAAATTTCACAGAACCCCCGTTGATAGAATTCGTAAACAAGGGGCTGAAGAATTTAGAGCAAATATTGATGATGATGCAGAGAAAGCAGAGTTCTGGCTTGAAAATTCTATCCGGGTATTTGATGAATTATCTTGTACACCTGAAGAATGTTTGAAATGTGCTACATCTTTGTTGAGAGATTCAGCCTATAATTGGTGGAAGACTTTGATTTCGGTGGTACCGAAAGAGAGGGTAACCTGGGAATTCTTTCAAGAAGAGTTTCGGAAGAAATATATTAGTGAAAGATTTATTGATCAGAAATGTAAAGAGTTTCTTGAGCTGAAGCAAGGTAATATGACAGCCTCAGAATATGAAAGAGAGTTTGTTCGATTGAGTAAGTATGCCAGGGAATATGTTCCTACAGAAGCCAAGATGTGCCGACGATTTGAAGACGGGCTCAACGAAGACATTAAAGTATTTGTCGGGATCCTTGAAATGAAAGAAATGTTAGTCCTAGTTGATCGAGCTTGTAAGGCTGAAGAACTACTTAAAGAGAAGAGGAAGGTAGAGGCTGAGACACGAAATTGGAAGAAAAGGCTAATGAGTAAGGCACCTTCACAGCAACCCGGAAAGTCAAGAAATGTAACGTCCTGATTTTCGGATTTACTCGCGGTTTTCAATATTTTGGTAAAGATTTTAAAATTTTGTGTTTGGATGTGAAATTAATATTTTGGGTAGGTAAATGGGCTAATAGAAGGCCCATGTATTGGCCAAAACCCGGTTGAATTTTTGAATTTTGGACTTAGGAGTTAGGGGTTCTGGCTAGGTGGCCCTTGTATAGAGTTATGGGCAAATTGCATCACAAAAAGAGCCTTGGTAAAGTGGCCAGGGTGACGCCACTAGGCTCCTAAAAAGGTGGCGCGTGGAGCATTGGGGAAAGCATGGGATCGATTCCCTGTGTTGACAAATAGATGCATTTATTTTTAAGTGCTGGAGGGGTAAGTGTTGGAGTCCAGGTGGATTCTGCTAGAGGAGAGTTTGAATCAGTCTAAACGCTTGGATTAAGGAGTGATAAGGGGAGAGATTTAAGGGATTGGGAAAGAGGCTAGGAGTTGGCCGAATTTTGGGAATTGAAGAGGGAAAAATCGGCAGGGGGTTTTGAGGTTAGTATTTCGGCACCTAGGGTATTGAGTGGGGCCGTTCTCTTCTGCTCAGACATCACAAGGTTTTTCTTTTCTCTCTTCTTCCTCTCTAGCCGAAACTACCACTTTCCCTATTCTTATTTTTCTATTTTTCTTCTTCAAAACCGTTCATCAAACCTGCTATTCATCAACACTTGTGCCGAAACCACAAAAGCCGAAACCTCGAAAAATACATTAGTTGTGCCGATTTCTTCCAAGCCAAATCCTTCGATATTTTTGTGCCTAATAAACGACAATCATCTTTTCTAAACCCTAGATACCTGTCGGCAATTCTACATCAAGGTTATAGCCTCACAGTGTCATCTCCTTCATCACCCAAAAGCCGAAGAACCATAGTTTTAGGGGCTATAGCCGAAATTTCTTCAACTCCTGGATTCAGGTTTTACCGTTGTTTTAAGGATAAATCTGCACTGGATTGAGTGGAAATCGAGAAAGAATAAGGGGTAAGTGCTTATCATCTCAGATCTGGTCCTATTTTACAAAGTTAGGAAAAGCCGAAGTCCCTAAAATCTAGGGAGGCTGTCGATTTGGGCATGTGGCTCTAAGGGTTTTTAACTGACATTTTCTGTCAATGATTAGTGTCTTCTTAAGTGTTGGATTGAAGGCGTGGGTTGTTGGAGCAATCGGATTCGGAGCTAGCTATCGATTTTGGCAAAAAGGTAAGATTTCAAAGGCTTTTAGGGACATGGTTCGATCATGGATAAGTAGGTTGTGGGTTTAGTGATTATGGTTTGTAAATAAGAACTATGGTAATCAATTGTAGGACATCGGAAGAGATCTCAGTAGCAGTCGTCGCGAATCAGGTGTGTACCGAACACCCTTTCTTAGTTTAATTCGGCAAAAGCCGTTTCGGCATTTCATGGGCTTGTGAGTATGCGAATGCTCTCAAGACATAGAGTAATTGTTAGATCTAACATCGCAAGGTGGTAATTAAGTTCGTGTGACGTTTTAATGTACTTCAGAAAAAGGGTCTCGATGGGCCAAAACTGGGCCCAATGGGCTTACAGACCAATATGGGTAAGAGATAGGGAAATTAGCCTGTTGTTAGATGGAGGAACCAAATTGCATAAAACCGCTAAAAATTATTGAAGTAGCTTGTGTAGTTGCGTAAGTTATGAAATTACCCCTAAAGAGCATAATTACCGAAATACCCCTAGGGTTTAAATTGACTAAACTGCAAGATTGATTAATACTGTATTTTACATGATATGATTTTATTAATATCTGTTGTATGGGATTGGGGTATTGATGGAGGAAGTATTGAAAGTGGTTCATCCACGTACTGGAGGCTTTGCCTCAACTTACTTATATTTGAGCAGCGTTGCTGCAACTGTGGAGTGTAGGGCTGGGTGGGTTGAGATATTCCCCACATGGAGTGTAGGGCTGGTACGGGTGCAGTGTAGCGGTTGGTGGGTTGAGTAGTCTCCCTATATGGGTTTGCATGCCTTACTACTATTGTTACCTATGCTACTGAACTGGGCCTATGGGCCACACTGTTATGTAAAAAGGGGCTAAGGCCTTGCTACTGTATTCTGAAAAGGGCTTCGGTCCACTGTGTACTGATATCTGAATAGGGCTTAGGCCCAATGGGCTCGAGCTGATTTGGGCTTTGGATGGGTTCCTGTATACACTGATTTTCCCCAAACTCACCCATTTCTCTTCCATCCTTGCAGGTGAGCCCTAGTTGGTGGACTTGGAGCTGGGTGAGATTCAGAGTGGCCATGAAGATTGATTGCCGATTTTAAATAAGTTTAGCATTTATTTTAGATTATTTTTATTATGGATAAAGTTGTAATAAGGCCGCTCTTTTTAACAAATTTTATTTTGGGGATTATTAAACTGGTTAGCACTAGGGTTCGTTTTATAAAAACTACTTGTTTTTAAAAAAATCACGATGACACATAAAGTTTCCGCCACGTAAATGATTTTTCCAAGAAAAAAATATTTTAAGCCGACTTAAACTTGATTTAATGTTCGTAGACACGTAACCTGCTTAAAGTGTGGTAATGGATGTGTGCATGTCTAGGATTAGATATGGGAAGAGCTTGGTACTTAAGCAGTCCAATAAGACTCACTTCCTCTTTTCTGGCTTCCTACCTGGTGCACAGCTTCCATTCACTTTAACTTAAAACGAGAATATATATTTGCTAAACACTAAACAAAGAATTTAGATAAATACATGTTTTGAAACATCTTCATGTGACATACTAAATTCGGCCGTAACGTCTAGGCCGGGTTTGGGGTGTTACATTTATTGGTATCAGAGCCTGGTTGCAACAACTCGGCTGTGGATCGGGTCCAAAAATCTTTTCAAAAAAAAAGTTTTTCTATATGTTTTCGAAGATGTTCAAAGTTTTTCTATTGTTATTCGGGGTTAAATCAATAGTTTTAAAATAAAAGTGTTTTCAAATCAAATTTTTTTAATTCCGATAAACAAAAACATGGGTTTTTTTTTAATATTTTTTTTAAATGGACTGATAAGGAAGTGGCACATTGAATCCCCGGCACCAAGTCTGTAAGTGTTGGATTGAAGGCGTGGGTTTTTAGAGCAATCGGATTCGGAGCTAGCTATCGATTTTGGCAAAAAGGTAAAATTTCAAAGGATTTTAGGGACATGGTTCGATCATGGATAAGTAGGTTGTGGGTTTAGTGATTATGGTTTGTAAATAAGAACTATGGTAATCAATTGTAGGACATCGGAAGAGATCTCAGTAGCAGTCGTCGCGAATCTGGTGTGTACCGAACACCCTTTCTTAGTTCAATTCGGCAAAAGCCTTTTCGGCATTTCATGGGCTTGTGAGTATGCGAATGCTCTCAAGACATAGAGTAATTGTTAGATCTAGCATCGCAAGGTGGTAATCAAGTTCGTGTGACGTTTTAATGTACTTCGGAAAAAGGGTCTCGATGGGCCAAAACTGGGCCCAATGGGCTTACAGACCAATATGGGTAAGAGATAGGGAAATTAGCCTGTTGTTAGATGGTGGAACCAAATTGCATAAAACTGCTAAAAATTACTGAAGTAGCTTGTGTAGTTGCGTAAGTTATGAAATTACCCCTAAAGATCATAATTACCGAAATACCCCTAGGGTTTAAATTGACTAAACTGCAAGATTGATTAATACTGTATTTTACATGATATGATTTTATTAATATCTGTTGTATGGGATTGGGGTATTGATGGAGGAAGTATTGAAAGTGGTTCATCCACGTACTGGAGGCTTTGCCTCAACTTACTGATATTTGAGCAGCGTTGCTGCAACTGTGGAGTGTAGGGCTGGGTGGGTTGAGATATTCCCCACATGGAGTGTAGGGCTGGTACGGGTGCAGTGTAGCGGTTGGTGGGTTGAGTAGTCTCCCTAGATGGGTTTGCATGCATTACTACTATTGTTACCTATGCTACTGAACTGGGCCTATGGGCCACACTGTTATGTAAAAAGGGGCTAAGGCCTTGCTACTGTATTCTGAAAAGGGCTTCGGTCCACTGTGTACTGATATCTGAATAGGGCTTAGGCCCAATGGGCTCGAGCTGATTTGGGCTTTGGATGGGTTCCTGTATACACTGATTTTCCCCAAACTCACCCATTTCTCTTCCATCCATGCAAGTGAGCCCTAGTTGGTGGACTTGGAGCTGGGTGAGTTTCAGAGTGGCCATGAAGATTGATTGCCGGTTTTAAATAAGTTTAGCATTTATTTTAGATTATTTTTATTATGGTTAAAGTTGTAATAAGGCCGCTCTTTATAACAAATTTTATTTTGGGGATTATTAAACTGGTTAGCACTAGGGTTCGTTTTATAAAAACTACTTGTTTTTAAAAAGATCACGATGACACATAAATTTTCCGCCACGTAAATGATTTTTCCAAGAAAAAAATAATTTAAGCCGACATAAACTTGATTTAATGTTCGTAGACACGTAACTTGCTTAAAGTGTGGTAATGGATGTGTGCATGTCTAGGATTAGATCTGGGAAGAGCTTGGTACTTAAGCAGTCCAATAAGACTCACTTCCTCTTTTCTGGCTTCCTACCTGGTGCACAGCTTCCATTCACTTTAACTTAAAACGAGAATATATTTTTGCTAAACACTAAACAAAGAATTTAGATAAACACATGTTTTGAAACATCTTCATGTGACATACTAAATTCGGCCGTAACGTCTAGGCCGGGTTTGGGGTGTTACATTTATTGGTATCAGAGCCTGGTTGCAACAACTCGACTGTGGATCGGGTCCAAAAATCTTTTCAAAAAAAAAGTTTTTCTATATGTTTTCGAAGATGTTCAAAGTTTTTCTATTGTTACTCGGGGTTAAATCAATAGTTTTAAAATAAAAGTGTTTTCAAATCAAATTTTTTTATTTCCGGTAAACAAAAACATGGGGTTTTTTTAATATTTTTTTTAAATGGACTGATAAGGAAGTGGCACACTGAATCCCCGGCACCAAGTCTGTAAGTGTTCTTTTTCTACTTTAAATATTTATATGGAACTGACTGGAAATAATACTGTAGATAGTACTGAGCCTTGGAGATAGTGCTAGTGATAATGTAGTATTAGGGCTACAACACTGGGACCGTAGCTAAATTGTGATTGCGCGAAAATAACTCTGAAACTCTATCTGATCATAAGACATTCTGTAATAAACAGTGGAACCAGTAAACTAATGTCATAAAATTCGTAAACAGATAAATCATTATGAGTACAAGGGTTACTCGAGGAAGAGGCCGTGGTCGAGGCCGAGGTAGCACTCAAGCTGGATCTGCGTCATCTGAACGCATACTAGCTGGCGAGGTACGTCCACCACCGGTTAATGAAAATGGGCCGTATGGCCGGGCCGTAGGGGATGACGCTTTGTCTCAGGCCATGTTGAGGGTTTTAGAAAGGGTGGCCGGAGCTAACATCGGGCCCATGAATAGGGGGTCCATTTCTGAATGACTTAGGGCAACGGAGCTGAGATTTTTAGGGGCATATCTGGAGTGGCCCCAAATGTGGTTGAGTACTGGTTGGAAGCCACAGAGCGGATCATGGATGACCTAGACTGCTCAGTAGAACAGAAGTTGAAAGGGGCGGTGTCATTGCTGCGGGATGAAGCGTATCAGTGGTGGATTACTGTGAGAGAGGGTACCCCAGCTGAGAGGGTAACATGGGAGCTGTTCAAACAGACCTTTAAGGCAAAATATGTTGGAGCTAGCTATGTGGATGCACGCAGAAAGGAGTTCTTGAATCTGACTCAGGGAAATAAGACCATTGCTGAATATGAGGCGGAGTTTCTACGATTGAGTCGGTATGATAATGGTATCGTTTCCACCGAATGCGAGCGCAACGTTCATTTTGAGGATGGCCTCAGAGATGAGCTAAGGGTGCTCATAGCTCCACAGAGAGAGCAAGATTTCGCTGCACTGGTAGAGAAGGCTAAGATAGCTGAGGAGGTGAAACAAACCGAATGGAAGAATCGTGATAGGGATCGGAATCGGTTCAGGAGGGATGCTGGACCAGTGAGTGCTGCAAATCAAAATGTTAAGAGAGCTAGGATGGAGGAACCGGTTCGAGCAGTTTCGGTGAACACAGGTAGACCGCAAGCTTGTGGGGATTGCGGCAGAATGCATCAAAGAGAGTGTTGGAAGTGTTCTGGGGCTTGTCTTTGTAGTGGGTCTAAGGAGCATAGGATTAAGAACTGTCCTAGGAGGGCCACTCAGGCTCAGGTGGCCGAACAAGGGGCTGTGCGACCGGCTCAACCTGTGAGGGTTGGACCGCCGCTGCCAAGTGGTTATGGGCAAGGTCGCGGTGGTAATGGCCGTGGACGTGGGGCACCTGGCAGGGGTATTGGTAACGCGGATGCTCGTCAGCCAGCTTTGGTGTATGCTGCTCGTCGCCGCGAGGAGGGTGACGCACCTGATGTCATAACTGGTACGTTTTTTATCTATGGTGTACCTTATACTGCTCTGATTGATGTGGGATCAACCCATTCATATGTGGCATATAACATTTCTGGGGCACTAGGTGTGCACTTCGAGGAGACTGTATGTGGGGTGTCTGTGATAAGTCCTTTAGGTCATTCAGTTAAGGTAGACAAACTCTTCAAGGAGGTGCCTCTGGAGATTCAAGGCGGGGTTTTCTGTGGGGACTTGATGGAGTTACCGCTTAAAGAATTCGGTTTGATACTAGGGATGGATTGGTTGACCAAGCATAAGGCAACTTTAGATTGTGCAGCTAAGAGGATGGTGTTAAGGATTGTCAATGATAAAGAGGTAATGATGTTTGGAAAACGGGGGAATTACTTATCCAATGTAGTATCGGCGTTGAGGGCTGAGAAACTGATGCGCAAGAGGTGCGAGGCATATTCGACTTTGGTAAGCCAAGCTGAAACTGAGGATCTGACTGTGGAGACCATCAGAACTGTTAGGGAATTCCGGGATGTTTTTCTGGAAGAGCTTCCTGGATTACCTCCGAATCGGGAAGTTGAGTTTGGAATCGATTTGTTGCCTGGAACAGCTCCAGTATCTATTGCACCCTATAGGATGACACCGAAGGAGTTAGTGGAACTGAAGGCTCAAATTCAAGAGTTGTTAGATAGAGGCTTCATTAGGCCTAGTGTGTCTCCTTAGGGAGCACCGGAGTTTGCCTACAATAACAGCTATCAAGCAAATATTCAGATGGCACCATATGAAGCGCTTTATGGGAGAAGATGCTGTACGCCGACGTGTTGGACAGAGTTGGGTGAGCGACAAGTGCTTGGACCGGAATTGGTGGCAGACACTGAAAGCAAGGTTAGGCTGATAAGAGATCGATTAAAGGAGGCATCCGATAGACAGAAGTCGTATGCGGATCTGAAGTGCAAAGAGATGGAATTCGCTGTTGGGGACATAGTTTTCTTGAAGGTTTCCCCTTGGAAGAAAATTTTGAGATTTGGTAAGAAGGGTAAGTTGAGCCAACGGTTTATTAGACCTTACCGAATTGTTAAGCGGGTTGGACCAGTGGCTTATCAGCTAGAGTTACCACCAGAACTGCATCGTATCCACGACATTTTTCATGTATCCATGCTGAGGCGGTATCGATCTGACCCAACTCACATCATACCAGTTGCAGAAATTGAGGTACAGTCAGATTTAACTTTCGAGGAGGAACCTGTGCAAATACTTGATCGTGACGTCAAGGTGTTGAGAAGGAAATCAGTTCCACTAACGAAAGTACTTTGGAGGAACCATGGCAAAGAAAAAGCTACTTGGGAGACTGAGGAGGCTATGCGTCAACAGTACCCTCAACTGTTCTAATAAGGTAAAATTTCGAGGTCGAAATTTCTTTAAGGAGGGTAGAGTTGTAATGTCTTGATTTTCGGATTTACTCGTGGTTTTCAATATTTTGGTAAAGATTTTAAAATTTTGTGTTTGGATGTGAAATTAATATTTTGGGTGGGTAAATGGGCTAATAGAAGGCCCATGTGTTGGCCAAAACCCGGTTGAATTTTTGAATTTTGGACTTAGGAGTTAGGGGTTCTGGCTAGGTGGCCCTTGTATAGAGTTATGGGCAAATTGCATCACAAAAAGAGCCTTGGTAAAGTGGCCAAGGTGACGCCACTAGGCTCCTAAAAAGGTGGCGTGTGGAGCATTGGGGAAAGCATGGGATCGATTCCCTGTGTTGACAAATAGATGCATTTATTTTTAAGTGCTGGAGGGGTAAGTGTTGTAGTCCAGGTGGATTCTGCTAGAGGAGAGTTTGAATCAGTCTAAATGCTGGGATTAAGGAGTGATAATGGGAGAGATTTCAGGGATTTGGAGAGAGGCTAGGAGTTGGCCGAATTTTGGGAATTGAAGAGGGAAAAATTGGCAGGGGGTTTCGAGGTTAGTATTTCGGCACCTAGGGCATTGAGTGGTGCTGTTCTCTTCTGCTCAGACATCACAAGGTTTTTCTTTTCTCTCTTGTTCCTCTCTAGCCGAAACTACCACTTCCCCTATTCTTGTTTTTCTATTTTTCTTCTTCAAAACCGTTCATCAAACCCGCTGTTCATCAACACTTGTGCTGAAACCACAAAAGCTGAAACCTCAAAAAATACATTAGTTGTGCCGATTTCTTCCAAGCCAAATCCTTCGATATTTTTGTGCCTAATAAATGACAATTATCTTTTCTAAACCCTAGATACCTATCGGCAATTCTACATCAAGGTTATAGCCCTAAAGTGTCATCTCCTTCATCACCCAAAAGCTGAAGAACCATAGTTTTAGGGGCTATAGCCGAAATTTCTTCAACTCCTGGATTCAGGTTTTACCGTTGTCTTAATGATAAATCTGCACTGGATTGAGTGGAAATCAAGAAAGAACAAGGGGTAAGTGCTTATCATCTCAGATCTGGTCCTATTTTACAAAGTTAGGAAAAGCCGAAGTCCCTAAAATCTAGGGAGGCTATCGATTTGGGCATGTGGCTCTAAGGGTTTTTAACTGATCTTTTCTGTCAATGATTAGTGTCTTCTTAAGTGTTGGATTGAAGGCGTGGGTTTTTGGAGCAATCAGATTCGGAGCTAGCTATCGATTTTGGCAAAAAGGTAAGATTTCAAAGGCTTTTAGGGACATGGTTCGATCATGGATAAGTAGGTTGTGGGTTTAGTGATTATGGTTTGTAAATAAGAACTATGGTAATCAATTGTAGGACATCGGGAGAGATCTCAGTAGCAGTCGTCGCGAATCAGGTGTGTACCGAACACCCTTTCTTAGTTCAATTCGGAAAAAGCCGAAATGCCGAAATTTCGGCATTTCATGGGCTTGTGAGTATGCGAATGCTCTCAAGACATAGAGTAATTGTTAGATCTAGCATCGTAAGGTGGTAATTAAGTTCGTGTGACGTTTTAATGTACTTCGGAAAAAGGGTCTCGATGGGCCAAAACTGGGCCCAATGGGCTTACAGACCAATATGGGTAAGAGATAGGGAAATTAGCCTGTTGTTAGATGGTGGAACCAAATTGCATAAAACTGCTAAAAATTACTGAAGTAGCTTGTGTAGTTGCGTAAGTTATGAAATTACCCCTAAAGAGCATAATTACCGAAATACCCCTAGGGTTTAAATTGACTAAACTGCAAGATTGATTAATACTGTATTTTACATGATATGATTTTATTAATATCTGTTGTATGGGATTGGGGTATTGATGGAGGAAGTATTGAAAGTGGTTCATCCACGTACTGGAGGCTTTGCCTCAACTTACTGATATTTGAGCAGCGTTGCTGCAACTGTGGAGTGTAGGGCTGGGTGGGTTGAGATATTCCCCACATGGAGTGTAGGGCTGGTACGGGTGCAGTGTAGCGGTTGGTGGGTTGAGTAGTCTCCCTAGATGGGTTTGCATGCATTACTACTATTGTTACCTATGCTACTGAACTGGGCCTATGGGCCACACTGTTATGTAAAAAGTGGCTAAAGCCTTGCTACTGTATTCTGAAAAGGGCTTCGGTCCACTGTGTACTGATATCTGAATAGGGCTTAGGCCCAATGGGCTCGAGCTGATTTGGGCTTTGGATGGGTTCCTGTATACACTGATTTTCCCCAAACTCACCCATTTCTCTTCCATCCTTGCAGGTGAGCCCTAGTTGGTGGACTTGGAGCTGGGTGAGATTCAGAGTGGCCATGAAGATTGATTGCCGGTTTTAAATAAGTTTAGCATTTATTTTAGATTATTTTTATTATGGATAAAGTTGTAATAAGGCCGTTCTTTTTAACAAATTTTATTTTGGGGATTATTAAACTGGTTAGCACTAGGGTTCGTTTTATAAAAACTACTTGTTTTTAAAAGATCACGATGACGCATAAAGTTTCCGCCGCGTAAATTTTTTTTCCAAGAAAATAAATATTTTAAGCCGACTTAAACTTGATTTAATGTTCGTAGACACGTAACCTGCTTAAAGTGTGGTAATGGATGTGTGCATGTCTAGGATTGGATCTGGGAAGAGCTTGGTACTTAAGCAGTCCAATAAGACTCACCTCTCTTTTCTGGCTTCCTACCTGGTGCACAGCTTCCATTCACTTTAACTTAAAACGAGAATATATTTTTGCTAAACACTAAACAAAGAATTTAGATAAACACATGTTTTGAAACATCTCCATGTGACATACTAAATTCGGCCGTAACGTCTAGGCCGGGTTTGGGGTGTTACAAAAAATATGAATCCTCGTTCACAAGTTTCAGCTGGGCAATCATATGGAAATTTTAAGAAGCAGAATGTGGGTCCTAAATCTCAGAATACTTCTGCAGCCAGTGTAGGGAACTCGAGATTTGTTAAACCCGAGTGCCAGCGGTGTGGTAGAAATCATTTTGGTCCGTGCAGAGCAAATGAATGTTTTTGATGTGGTTCTCCGGATCATTTTATTAGAGACTGCCCAGAGAGAGCTGAGAAAGAAAAATTTCAGAGTGTAAAAGCTAGTGGTGCAAACTCGAGGGGAAGGTATTCGAGAAAAGCTGGAAGTGAAACAAGCAGTAAGAATGTAGCCAGAGATGCAGCAGTTAGATCTGAGGGAAGAGCTCCGGCTAGAACTTATGCTATTAAAGCGCGTGAAGATGCTTCCTCACCCGATGTGATTACCGGTACATTTTCTCTTTATGATATTAATGTTATTGCTTTGATTGATCCTGGTTCTACTCATTCATACGTATGCATTAAACTGGTGTCTAGTATGAATATACCTATTGAGAACATAGAATTTATGATTAGAGTGTCGAACCCGTTAGGCAAATGCGTGATAGTTGATAATGTAAGCAAGAAATGCCCTTTAATGATTCGGGGTCATTACTTTCCGGCCAACTTGATGTTGTTGCCGTTTGATGAATTTGATGTTATTTTGGGTATGGATTGGTTGACATTGCATGATGCTATAATAAATTGCAAAGAAAAGGTTATAGAATTAAAGTGTGAAAGTGGTGAAATTCTGCGGGTTGAGCCAGACAAATCAGAGGCATTATCTAGTATGATTTCTTCGATGTCAGCTCAGAGATATTTGAGAAAGGGTTATGAAGCTTATTTGGCGTATGTAATTAATACAAAAGAAGTTGAAAAGAAAGTTGAATCAGTGCCGGTTGTGTGTGAATTTGCGGACGTATTTCCAGAAGAATTGCCGGGTTTGCCTCCAGTCAGGGAAGTAGAATTTGGTATTGATTTAATACCGGGAACAGCTCCGATCTCGATTACTCCATATAGAATGGCACCAACAGAGTTGAAAGAATTAAAGTCGCAGTTGCAAGAGTTGACTGATAAAGGCTTTGTGAGACCGAGTTTTTCACCTTGGGGTGCTCCCGTGTTATTTGTGAAAAAGAAGGATGGTTCTATGAGATTATGTGTTGATTATCGGCAGTTAAACAAGGTGACAATCAAAAACAAGTATCCGTCGCCGAGAATTGATGATTTGTTTGATCAGCTAAAAGGAGCGACATGGTTTTCAAAGATTGACTTGAGATCTGGGTATTATCAGCTGCGAGTAAAAAAGTCAGATGTGCCTAAAACTGCTTTTAGAACAAGGTACGGTCATTATGAATTTTTAGTTATGCCATTCGGGTTGACAAATGCTCCTGCTGTGTTTTTGGATTTAATGAATCGCATATTTCGGCCATACTTGGACAGATTTGTTGTGGTGTTTATTGATGATATTTTAATTTATTCAAAAGATGAGACAGAGCATGCTGAGCATTTGAGGATAGTTTTGCAAACTTTGAGAGATAAGCAGCTGTATGCTAAGTTTAGTAAAAGTGAATTTTGGCTCCGGGAAGTTGGATTTATGGGTCATATTGTTTCAGGTGATGGTATACGGGTTGATCCTAGTAAAATTTTAGCCATTGTTGATTGGAAACCACCGAAAAACATAACTGAAGTTAGAAGTTTCTTGGGGCTAGCTGGGTATTATCGGCGGTTCGTAAATGGATTTTCTATAATTGCTGCTCCTATGACTAGACTACTCCGAAAGGATGTTAAATTTGAATGGACGGAAGAATGTCAACAGAGTTTCGAAGAATTGAAAAAGTTATTAACTGAAGCACCAGTGTTCATACAACCCGAATCAGGTAAAGAATTTGTGGTGTATAGTGATGCTTCTCTAAATGGTTTGGGGTGTGTACTCATGCAAGAAGGAAAAGTGGTGGCTTATGCTTCGAGACAGTTAAAACCTCATTAGAAGAATTATCCTACTCACGATTTGGAATTGGCTGCGGTGGTATTTGCTTTGAAGATTTGGCGACATTATTTGTATGGTGAAAAGTGCCGAGTATATACCGATCACAAAAGTCTTAAATACTTGATGTCATAAAAAGACTTCAATTTGAGACAGCAAAGATGATTGGAGTTATTGAAAGATTACGAGCTTGTTATTGATTAGCATCCAAGAAAAGCGAATGTGGTTGCCGATGCTTTAAGCAGAAAGTTGTTGTTTGCTTTGTGAGTTATGAACACTCAGTTGAAAATTTCAGATGACGGTTCGATTCTAGCAGAGTTAAGAGCAAGACCGATGTTTTTACAAGAGATTTCTGAAGCTCAAAAAAATGATCAAGATTTGCTAGCCAAAAGAAAACAGTGTGAAGCTGATACGGGATCAGATTTTAGAATCGGTTCTGATGGTTTTTTGACGTTTAAAAAATCGGATTTGTGTACCGAAAAATGATGAGTTGATTCAAAAGATTTTGCATGAAGCACATAATGGTTGTTTAGCGGTTCATCCGGGCAGTACGAAGATGTATAATGACTTGAAGAAAATGTACTGGTGGAGTGGAATGAAAAGAGATATTTCCTAGTTTGTATCAAAGTGCTTAGTTTGCCAACAAGTGAAAGCTGAACACCAAGTACCTTCGGGATTACTCCAGCCTATTATGGTTCTTGAATGGAAATGGGATCGGATTACTATGGATTTTATATCAGGGTTGCCGTTAACTCCAGGGAAGAAAAATGCCATCTGGGCAATAGTTGACAGACTGACTAAATCAGCTCATTTTATTCCGGTACGTACAGATTATTCTCTTAATAAGTTGGCTGAATTGTATATCCGAGAGATTGTTAGACTTCATGGGATACCTTTGTCAATCATTTCGGATAGAGATCCGAGGTTTACCTCACGGTTTTGGAAAAATTTGCAAGAAGCATTTGGTACAAAGTTAAATTTCAGCACTGCCTTTCATCCACAAACTGATGGACAATCAGAGAGAGTAATTCAGATTCTTGAAGACATGCTCAGATGTTGTGTATTGGAATTTCAAGGTAGTTGGGAAAAGTATTTACCGTTGGTAGAATTTGCTTATAATAATAGTTATCAGACAAGTTTGAAGATGGCACCTTATGAAGCATTATATGGTCGTAAATGTCGGACGCCATTGTATTGGACTGAACTCAAGGAAAATCAGATTTATGGAGTTGATTTAATAAAAGAAACCAAAAAAAAGGTGAAAGTGATTCGAGATTGTTTGAAAGCTGCTTCAAATAGACAGAAATCTTATGCGGATTTGAAACGAAAGGAAATGGAGTTTCAAGTTGGTGATAAGGTATTTTTGAAAGTGTCTCCATGGAAGAAAGTCCTTAGATTTGGACGAAAGGGCAAGTTAAGTCTGCGTTTTATTGGACCGTATGAAATAATTGAAAAAGTTGGACCGGTAGCATATCAGCTAGCGTTACCACCCGAATTAGAGAAGATTCATGATGTGTTTCACGTATCTATGTTACGTCAGTATCGTTCGGATCCTTCACATATAATTTCACCGACAGAAATTGAACTGCGACTGGATATGACTTATGAAGAAGAGCCGATTAAGATTTTAGCTCGAGAAGTCAAACAACTAAGAAATAAAACTGTTGCACTTGTAAAAGTGTTGTGGCAAAAGCATGGGGTAGAAGAGACTACATGGGAACCTGAAGAAACTATGAGAAACCAATACCCACACCTGTTTACCGGTAAGATTTTCGAGGACGAAAATCCTTAAAAGGGGGGGAGAGTTGTAATATCCTGAATTAGGGCTTAATCAGAATAGTGGTTTCGTGACCACAAATTCGAGATAGAAATAATTATTTTACAATGATTTTGATGTTTATGATATGATTGCATGATTGTGTGAAAATTTCGTGATGAAATTCTATGCCTAAAGTGCTTAAATTGAAAGTAGGGACTAAATCGAATAAGTTGCAAAACTTGCATTCTAGAAGTTTTTAGTATGAAATTGTTTTGGAATATTAATGAGGAGGTCTTGAATAGCAATTTGACCAATTTTAAGTTCATGGAAAAAATTAGGACATGGAAGGAATTTTTGGAAAGTTTAGTAGTAAGGGTATTTTGGTCATTTAGTTATTAAAATGAATTAAAAACAAAATTAAAAGCCAATTTTTGTCCATCTTCTTCATTAGGCCGAAATTTCAAGGGTTCTCCATAGCTAGGATTTGTTTCAAGCTTCCAAGCTCCATAGTAAGTGATTCCAAGCCCCGTTTTTAATGTTCTTTACGTTTTTGGAATCCCAGAAGCTCGATTAAGCTTATGCTAGCAATAATTCAACCTAGGGTTTATATTTGGAAAAATACCCATAGGTGAAATTTGTGTATTTTGATGTTTTATGATAGAATATGGGGTTTTAAATTATGTTAGACAACTTGTGCTACTCGGTTTTTAGTGAAAACGAGTAAAAGGGCTTAATCGACAAAAATACCTAATAGTCACAAGTATATGTTAGAGAGAGAATTTGATGTTGCCATAGAAGGGAAAAGTGATCAGCATGTTATAAAACATAAGAATAAGGAATAAAGTTTAATTCCCGAGCCTAGGGGCAAAAGTGTAATTATGCAAAAGTTTAGGGGCAAAAGTGTAATTTTTTAAAGTTCATATTAAATGCTGTTTTGATAAATGTATGTAGTAAATAAGATTAATTTGGTATTATAGACAAGAAAAATGAGATTCAAGTCGTGATCGAGGAAAAGAAAAGATTGTGGACTAAATTGCAAAATCTTTATATTTTGGTACCAAGGTAAGTTCATGTGTAAATGTAGTAACATAATTGTTGTTTTAAGGAATTTAATGTTGTTTATATGATATGATGCTTATTATTATAATGAAACGTTATGTTTTGTGGTTATTGTTGAATAATATGTAATTATGTGAATTACTTGATGAGTATGAACTATCACCGAGTATCGGTTCCGATATTCCGTGGAAGACGACAAAGATGTGAGATCGAGGAAAAAAGCCTGTTTGAACCTTAGGAATAGATTAGGATACAAGTGACATGTCACTAGGATGGTTGAGCATCCGAACTCGTTGAGTTGAGTCCAAGTTCACTTATGGATGCGAATGTCTGAACTCGTTGAGTTGAGTCCGAGTTCGTGAAATGTAACTAGGCATCCGAACTTGTTGAGTTGAGTCCGAGTTCACTTATGGATGTGAACGCCCGAGCTCATTGAGTTGAGTCTGAGTTCACTTAGGGGCGGGTTACATGATTTCTTGATTACATATGAGGCACTTATTGCAAATTATCCGTGTATCCGAGTTGTATTCCAATGTGTTCAACGGGTGAAATTTCTAGTTTAATGGAAGAGCACTTAAGATATAAGTGACGTTTTGGGTAAGTGTTGTGAAATGGAAACTTTGGACAGGTATGTTCATAACCCTCGGATTGAAAATAGATACAACAACGATAAGGTGGTAAGATGATGAATGATGTTTAAAGATGTGATATATGTTTTGGTGGTACCATGCTAAAGTTGTTTGGTATATTTGTATTGTTATGTTACTTGTTATTTACATATGAACTTACTAAGCATTTATGCTTACTCCTTCCTTTTCATTCACTGTAGTTTTGAACAAGCCGGCTCAGGAATCGGGACAGGTCGAAAGTTCGATCACACTATCCAAAGGACTTTTATCTTGGTAAATGGCTTGTACAACTACTTAAGTATGGCATGTATAGCAATATACCTATTTTGTGTAAATAATTTTATGATATGGCCATGTTTGGTTGAGAAAATGTTTGATATTGATAAGTCATGGTGATGGCTAATTTAGATCATGTTTGATATCATGGAAGTTTAACAGGTTATCTAGTTCATAAAAATTCATGGAAAGATGAAACTTGCCTTAAAACAGAATATTGCTGCAGCAATAACATGAATTTGAAAAATCACTAAAAATAGTATAAATATAACCAAATGATGAGTAAGTTATGAAATTTAAGCTTAATGAGTCTATTTTCATATGGATTGAACAAAACAGGAATATAAATTATATTTTATGAGATATTTAAACTTTTGCGAATTAGGGCCAGAGTGATTTCTGGATCTCCTATTCTGACTTTAAAAATTCATAATAAATTTTGCTAAAATAATTAGAATTTTTTATTTTTATGTACAGATTCCTTATTGAGTCTAGTTTTAATAGAAACAAACCTCATAGTCATTGAAATTTTGTATAGAGATATATCTGATTCGTAATACACAGAGGTCAGAGCAGTCGAACCCTGAAACAGGGGATACTTTAATTAATAAACTGTACTAATTGGCCCAATAAAAAATTCTAGAAAAAAATTAGTAAATAGATATATGAGTCTAGATTCAGGGAAAATTTACAGTTCTTGATTTTGAGGTTCGTAACTCGAGATATGATTTTTCTTGTAATTGTGACACGAGTAGCTAGAAAGCTGTGAATGTAGAAACAAATGATTTGAAGTTCTTAAATTGATAAATTATGTTCGGTAACCCCTCAAGCTCGACTCCGGTGATGGTATCGGGCATGGGGGCGTTACATTTAGGGTCGTATGACCATGACAGAATATGAGGAAAAATTTGTGAGACTCAGTAGAGATGCCCGTGATTGTGTATCTACTGAAGCTATAATGTGTAAAAGATTCGAAGATGGGTTAAATGAAGACATTAAACTGGTAGTTGGTATTCTGAAAATAAAATAGTTCGTAGTACTGGTTGAGTGAGCATGCAAAGTCGAAGAGCTCGAGAAAGAGAAAAGAAAAGCTGACTTTGAAGCTAGAGATTCACGTAAGAGACCATCGAGTAAGTCATTCCAGTCGGTATCAAAGACATTCTGAGATGACTCTAGCCGTTCAAAGGCTACTGCGGGTTATACTAGACATGACTGGGATAGACCATGTGTGAGTTCAAAAGCTACCTCAGTAGCTAGTGTTGGTAACGTTAGGTCAAAGCAACCAGAGTGCAAACATTATGGTAAACGACATCCCGACAGTTGTAGATTGCTTGATCAGTCCTGTTTTAAATGTGGATCGATGAATCATTTCTTTCATGAATGCCCTGAGTTAGCTAAATAAAACACTGTACAAAATGCAAGACTGCGTAATATGTCAGCTCGAGGTAGACCACCCAGAAATATAGGTAATATGAGTAGCAGTCTGAGAGGAACTAAAGACACAGCAGTTCGATATGAGGCTCCCGCACCTATCAGAGCTTATGCCATTCGGGCTTGCGAGAAGGCTTCATCTCCCGATGTTATTACTGGTACATTCACTCTCTATGATACTAGTGTAATTGCACTCATTCTTATGCATGTGAGACTTTAGTATCTAGTACGACTTTACTTGTAGAGTCTACTGAGTTTGTGATTAGAGTATCGAACCCCTTAGACCAGTGTGTTCTGGTTGACAAAGTGTGTAAGAATTGTCCTTTAATGATTCGAGATTCCTGTTTTCCAGCTGATTTGATGTTGTTTTCATTTGATGAGTTCGACATAATTCTGGGTATGGACTAGTTGACTTTGCATGATGCTGTCGTAAACTGCAAAAGAAAGACTATTGATTTATGGTGCTAGAATGATGTGACTATTCGGATTGAATCTAATGATCTGAATGGTTTATCGACAGTGATATCTTCAGTGTTAGCTCAGAAATATGTGAGGAAGGGTTGTGAAGCTTACTTTGCGTATGTGCTTGATAGTAAAGTGACCGAGAAAAATATTAAATTAGTACCAGTTGTGTGGGAGTATCCGGATGTGTTTCCTGAAGAATTTTCGGGTTTGCCTCCTATCTGGGAAGTAGAGTTTGGTATTGAGTTAGTGCCAGGGACGACTCTGATATCGATAGCTCCATACAGAATGGCACCTACTGAATTAAAAGAATTGAAGGCTCAGTTGCAAGAGTTGACAGATAGAGGTTTCGTGCGACCGAGTTTCTCCCCCTGGGGTGCACCAGTTTTATTTATGAAAAAGAAAGACGAAACTATTAGAATGTGTATCGACTATAGACAGCTCAATAAGGTGACTATAAAGAATAAATATTTGTTGCCATGGATTGACGACCTATTCGATCAGTTGAAAGGGGCTACAATGTTTTCAAAGATAGATTTGAGATCAAGTTACTATCAGTTTCAAGTTAAAGACTCTGATGTGCTGAAAACTACTTTCTGAACAAGGTACAAGCATTATGAGTTTTTAGTTATGCCTTTTAGTCTTACTAATGCACTGCTGTTTTCATGGATTTGATGAATTGGATCTTTAGACAATATTTAGATCAGATTGTGGTTGTGTCATAGATGACATTTTGATCTATTCCCATGATGAAACCAAGCATGCCAAACATCTTAGACTTGTGTTACAGACTTTGCGAGATAAATAGTTGTATGCGAAGTTCAGTAAATGCGAGTTTTAGTTACGCGAAGTCAGTTTTTTTGGGACATGTTGTATCAGCATCAGGTACTCGGGTTGATTTGAGTAAAATTTTGGCTATACTTGATTGGAAACCTCCAAGAAATGTTTTTGAAGTTCGAAGCTTTCTAGGACTTGCTGGTTAATATAGACTATTCGTGAAAGGTTTCTCTATGATTGCAACCCCGATGATGAAGCTACTATAGAAAGATATTAAGTTTGAGTGGTCAGAAAAGTGCCAGAAAAGTTTTTGATCAGTTGAAAGCCCTTTTGACCGAAGCTTCAGTGCTAGTTCAGCTAGAATCGGGTAAAGTATTTTTTATCTATAATGATGCATCTTTAAATGGTTTGGGTTGTGTGTTAATGTAGGAAGGCAAAGTCATAGCTTATGCCTCGAGACAGCTAAAGCGCACAACCTAGAATTGGCAGATATTGTGTTATTGAAAATATGGCGTCACTATCTGTAAGGTCAGAAATTTCATGTTTATATTGATTACAAAAGTTTGAAGTATTTGATGACTCACAAAGATCTGAATTTGAAATAGCGACGATGGTTAGAGTTGCTAAAATATTACGAACTTGTGATTGATTACCATACGGGAAAGGCTAATATTGTTGCGATGCTCTAAGCTGAAAATCATTGTTTGCTTTGTGTGTAATGAATGCGCATATTGCTATGTCTGATGATGGTTCGATTATAGATTATTTAAAAGCAAGACCGTTATATATTAAATAGATTTGTGATGCTCAGAAAGTTGATAATAATTTGTTAGCAAAGCGGGGCCAATGTGACTTGAATGTTGATTCAAAATTTCGAGTTGATGCTGAGGGTTGTTTGATGTTGAGAAACTGAATATGTGTTCCGAGAAATCCAGAGTTGATTCAAATGATTTTGAATGAAGCTCATAATAGTCAATTATCTGTTCACCCGGGTAGTATGAAAATGTATAATGATCTGAAACAGCTTTACTGGTCGTATGGTATGAAACGAGACATTTCTGACTTTGTTTCGAAATGTTTAGTATGTCAGCAAGTAAAAGTCGAGCATCAGGTACCTTCTAGATTGCTTTAGCCGACCATGATACCAGAGTGGAAATGGGATAGAGTCACGATGGATTTTGTATCCGGTTTGTCATTGACGCCGAGCAAGAAAGATGTGATCTGGGTTACTGTGGATAGATTGACAAATTGGCTCATTTTTTTCCAACTGGCACAGATTACTTGTAACACCCCAAACCCAGCTTAGACGTTACGGCCAAATCTACCAATGTCTCATTGAAGTGTTTTTTGAAAAAAAATGGTGATATCGCCAAAAAACCTTTTCCTTGTTTACCTTAGTTTTGGGTTTTTAAAGATACTTTTAAAAACACTTTATTTGGTTTCCAAAAATGAGTCGCTTATCGAAATGTTAACCTCGTAAAATTGTTTTTAATTTTAAAACATTATTTCTTCCAGAAGCTTTTTAAATTATGTTACGTATTATTGGTGTTTTGGAAAGCCTTTATCTTTTGAAAATTCACGTCCTACTGCTAGCAGATATAGACCAAAATAATAAAACCCCAAATTAAATATTTAAAAACTTAAAGAGGCCTTATTACATAAAAATACCAAAATTAAAATTACTTATAAATTAAAAGTCAAACATGGAAGCATGTGCGGCTGTGTGGTCACCTTCGAGTCCCTCGTAGCACCAACCCGCCTAAGCCTGGGGATTACCTATACAATTAAACAGAAGGGCGAGTTTACAAAACTCAGTGTGTAATCCCTTAATAAAAATTTAGCTAATCATACAGTAAGCAAACACAGTCTGGGCCTAAACCCATCCCAGTAACAGTTCAGTTTTAGTTGGGGCCTTAGCCCATTTCAGTATAAGTATTAGTGTGGGCTTTAGCCTATTTCAATGACAGTAACAGTACAGATATGCAATTAGATATCCTACCCATCTCTACACTCCATGTGGGGATAAAATCAACCTACCCATCTCTACACTCTACAATAGCACCGATTGCAGCACTAAACAGTATTTGCAGCAAAGTTGCCAGTACAGTACACTTCCTCCAATCATAATAAACCCATCCCCATGCAACATATCTTGTGTAATGTCATAATATCATACATGTATGCACTATGTATAAAATGGCATGCTCGATTACAGTCATACACTTCATAAGGACATAATAGTCATTTTACCACGTAGGGGCATAACAATCATTTTATCAATTTGGGGTCTAGGAATACATACCGACCTAATAGTAGGTCCACAGTTATCTCGGGCGACCCATGCAACCTTAACAGTCAAACAGTGAATATGGGCCCAAGGTGCATAATACGGACCCATGTGGGCCCACATGCCTATGGGGCCCTCCTAGCCCAGAAGTGGCCTTGGTCGTGTCAGTTACACAACCTGGCCCAAAATTCTTTACATGTCCGTGTGGTTTATTCGTGTGGGCCCCACATGTCCATGGTGCCCACACGACCCAGTTCGGTCCAAAACGGCATAAGCCCATGAAATCTCTCATGGTGGCCTCCACGACCAATCGAATATGTTTAGGCATAAGGATTACCACACAAGCGGGGACACGCCCGTGTAGCGTCAATGGCCACATTTTTCGGCTTCTGCCGATTTACGATTTGGGTAATGTTTACACACCTTGTTTACGAAAAGGCGCAGAAACCCACGAGCACCAAACCTATATTCAATCAAGACACTCTGTCAGTCCTCAAATCAATAGGGTTAATCACCCTCTTTTTAACACTTAACCCAAAATAATATTTGATACTTGCCTTGATTGAACAAGTGTGGTTTAGCTCACTTAAACAACTGACGAAGGTTGATTACATACTTCTTGACGGATATCTGCATTACAAGCGGATTTTATTAATCAAGATTGCTTAAACACAAGGCTTTACTCAACATATGCTAACTTATAAAAACTCAGAACCCAAAAAGTCGGGAAGAAGCATTTAGCCAACACCTATGAAGCAAGTCAAATACTTAGGTTGAACATGTTAGCTAAGAATAGAGTTACCTTCGACAAAGTGACGAGAGAAAGGTTTCGAATGCTTCAAAATCATTGTATACTCCTTCACTCCTCGAGAAGTTCTAGAACCCAAAGAAACGCCACAAATAAAAGAAAGAGAGGAGATAAGAAACAGTGTCAAAAAAGAGGAAAAATGGATATTCGGCTCAAATAGTATAAGAGAGGGGAGACTTGATAAAAATTGAAAGAGTAGAGAGAGAAGAAAAAGTATGGGGTATTCGGCCAGAGAGGAAATTGACTGAGAAAAGGAAGAAAAGATCGAGAGAAGGAAAAAGGTGAGTATTCAGTCAAAGGCCAAAACTGATTTGGGAGAGAGAGAGGAGCAATCATGATCGGTCACAACAACAAAGTGCAAAAGAGTTTATTTTGTTAGACCCCAAACTAAAAAAGAGAGAGAGACCTAAAACACAACCCGAAATAAGAAAAATAGATGAGGGATACAATATAAACCTCTTAGCACCAATCAATTGCCAAAGAACAGAAGTAGCCAAAACGAAGTGCTAAAACTTACCCAAAACCCCATTCTTCCCCAAGACTGATTCTTTTGAGTACATAGAGTCCCTATTCGGCATCAACTAAAATCTCTCCTAAAATCCTTTAATACTCTCCTAAAATCTCTCCAACCGATCACACCACCCCTCAACTACTCAATTTGAATTTCTCTCAACCACTTTAATGTTTCAACCAACCCACAACACTCCCACGACACAGCAGCAAAATAAAACACCCACTGCGCCCACCAAGATTCGACCCTCTATTCTCTGGCATAGGTAACATGCCACTTACCCCCTAGACCAGCAGGCCCTTTCTGTCATGTTTTAAGCAAATTTATTTAAAAGCCTACTAATTGGAGCCAAGGGTTTAACCAATCAAAACAAATTTTTCTGCACAAGCCAAGGTTTTAACCCAAGACTTCTCAAACTCTTCCCAGGACACTTAACCACTAAAGCAGATAAACAGTTGTGTGCCAAAACATACGTAAATAAATGTTTAAGATTTGGGGCGTTACAACTCCACCTCCTAAACGAAAATTTTGGCCTCAAAATTTACCTGGTCAAAATAGAGGAGGGTATAGTTGTCGTATGACCTCCTTAGGTTCCCACGTGGGCTCCTCAGAGCTGTGATTACACTAAAGCACCTTAACTAGTGGGATGGACTTCTTCCTTAACACTTTTACATCACGCTCTAAAATCTAGACCAGCTCTTCCTTAAAAGTCAGATCTGGTCTAACCTCAATCTCTCCAACCGAGATAACATGCGTGGGATCAGAGCAACAACGTCTCGCACAAAGACATGGAACACTTCGTGAATTCGGTCTAACTCTGGAGGTAACTCCAATTGATATGCAACCGGTCCCACACGTTTCAGTATGCAGTAAGGCCCGATGAACCAAGGCTTAACTTGCCCTTCCATCCAAATCTCGGTACCTTTTTCCATAACGAGACTTTGAGAAAAATAAAGTCCCCTACAGAATACTCAATCTCTTTACACTTGAGATCCGCATACGACTTCTGTCTATCTGATGTTGCCTTTTGTCGCTCCTAAATTAGTCTAACTTTATCTTCAGTATTTGAAACTAACGTAAGGCCCAACTCAGTCCAACACGACACCTACGACCATATAATGCCTCTTAAAGTGCCATCTGTATGCTAGACTGGTAGCTATTGTTGTACGTCGGCTTTACTAACGGCAAGTAGTCCTCCTAACTGCCTCGAAAATCTATCACACAACTCCTTAACATGACCTGCAGTATCTAAATCACCCTCTCTGACTGACCATCTGCCTAAGGATGGAACGCAGTACTGAAGTCCAACCTTGTACCCAGTACTTCATGCAGTTTCTTCTAAAACTGAGACGTGAAGCAAGGATCCCTATCAGATATTATGGAAACCGGTACCCCATGCAGTCTTACTATCTCTGTCACATAAAATTTAGCCAGCTTTTGTAAAGAATAATCAGTACGGACTGGTATGAAATGGGCAGATTTGGTCAATCGATCCATGATGACCCATACTGAATCCTTTTTAGAAGGCGTTAGGGGTAGCCCACTAACAAAGTCCATGTTACTCTCTCCCACTTCCAAACTGGAATCTTAACTGGCTGAAGCAACCCTTAAGGCAACTGATGTTCAACCTTAACCTGCTAACAAGTCAGACATTTACCCACAAAGTTGGTAACTTCACGCTTAAGACCTTGCCACCAGTATAACTCACGAAGGTCTTGGTACATCTTATTCCCGCCGTGATGCATAGCATAAGGGCTACTATCCGCCTCTGGTAGTTAGACTGTCTCAAATCAGTATTTTTCAATACACAGACTCTCCCATGGAAACAGAGTACCCCTTTGTTATTCAGTCCAAAATCTGATATGCTATCACTCTCAATCTGTCAGAATCGAGAACCCAGTGACTTATCCTCTAATTGTTTACCCTTAATCTGCTCAATCCACATCGGTTTAACCTAAAGTTCGGCCAACAGACTACCATCATCAAATAAGCTGAAACGAGCAAACATCGCCCTTAGATCAGTAATAGCCCTATGACTCAATGCGTCAGCCACCACATTGGCCTTCCCAGGATGGTATTTGATCGTACAGTCATAGTCTTTAAGCAGCTCAATCCATCTACGCTGCCTAAGATTTAACTTCTTCTAAGTGAGGAGATACTTGAGGCTCTTGTGATCAGTGTAAATGTGACATTTCTCACCGTATAGGTAATGCCTCCAAATCTTTAGTGCGAATACCATTGTGACCAATTCCATGTCGTGCATCGGATAATTAACCTCATGATTCTTAAGCTAACGAGACGCATATGCCACCACCTTACCTTCTTGCATAACACATATCCCAAACCAACATGTGATGCATCACTATAGACGATGAACTCTTTCCCAGACTCTGGCTATATTAAGACAAGGGCCTCAGTTAGAACTTTCTTAAGCTTCTCAAAACTCTCTTGATGGGCATTAGTCCAGTTAAACGGCACACCCTTACACAAAAACTTCATCAGAGGTGCAGCAATCAATGAAAACCCCTCAACAAAACGTCTATAATATCCTGCTAGTCCCAGAAAATTATGAATTTCAGATAATTCCTTAAGCGACTTCCACTCCAAAACAACTTCAATTTTTCGAGGATCAACCCTTATCCCTTCAGCGGGTACCACATGGCCCAGAAATGTTACCTCTCGTAACCAAAACTCACACTTACTGAACTTGGCGTACAATTGTTTCTCCCTTAGAATTCGCAAAACCACTCAGAGATGTGCATCATGTTCCTCTTCAGTTCTCGAATACACCAAAATGTCATCAATAAACACCACTATGAACCGATCCAAATAAGGCTGGAACACTCGGTTCATCAAATCCATAAAAGCTGCTGGTGCAGTTGTCAGTGCAAACAGCATCACTAGGAACTCGTAATGACCATAACAAGTCCTAAATGCTGTCTTGTAAACATCAGCTTCTTTGACCCTTAGTTGATGGTATCCAGATTGGAGATCAATCTTAGAGAAAATCGAAGCTCCTTGAAATTGGTTGAATAAATCATCAATTCTCGGTAGGGGGTACTTATTCTTAACAGTTAATTTATTTAGTTGACGATAATCGATGCATATGCATGGATCCATCCTTCTTCTTTACAAATCAAACCGGTGCTCCCCACGGAGACATACTAGGGCGGATGAACCCTCGATCCAGTAACTCTTGAATCTAGGATTTAAGCTCCACAAGCTCCTTCGGTGCCATTCTATAAGGTGCGATGGACACCAGAGCTGTACCAGGCAGAAGCTCAATCCCAAACTAAACTTCACAGTTTGGAGGTAACCCACACAGCTTATCAGGAAAAACATTAGGAAAATCTTTAACTGTTCTGATATCCCTAACAGTAGAAACCTCAAAATCTAAAACACCGATGTAAGCTAGATACGCCTTACAACCCTTACGGATCAATTTCTCGGCCCTTAATGTAGATATCACATTTGGAAAGTAATTTCTACGCCCCGCAGTTACAACTACCTCGACATCCTCCGTAATTCTTAGTACGATCCGTTTCGTAACACGATCCAAGCTCACTCGATACCTCCAAAGGTACATCTTTGAACAGGTTATCTACCCTCACTGACTACCCCAATAGACTCAACACAGTAATCTCACTCGAAGTACTCTCAACCAAGATACCCAAAGTCTCAGACACATTACAGGTTATATAGGAATGAGTAGATCCTATATCTATCAGTGCAGTATAAGGTACATTATTAATGAAAAACATACCTGTGATAACATCTGGAGCATCTTCATCCTCTCAGTGATGTGCAGCATAAACCAGAGTTGGTTGCCTCGCCTCAGTACGACCAGCACCTCTACCAGGTGCCCTCTAACCCTGGCCCAGTCCATTACCACCTCTGGCCTGACCACAGCCTCTTGGTGGCTACTGAACACCTCTCGGCGGCTGTACAGTTCCCATATCAGTAGCTTGCATTTGATCGGGCCTCCGTGGACAATTTCTGATACGATGCTCCAACAATTCACATATCAGACATGCCACAATCCTTTTCCAACACTCACCCTAATAGTGTCTTCCACAATCAGCACAGGGTTGCGGTCCTGTAGCAACAACAGGGGCCCCAACTCTGACTGGCCCATCAACTCTGGCCTTTTTCTTAGGCCTTAGAAATGAACTTGAGATCTTCGAATCCCTCTTGTTCCTACCATTTTCTTCTCACTATTCTGGTGCTCAACATGCTGCACATCCTCAGCGATCTTCACCTTATCGACCAAAGCAACAAAATCTCGCTCCCTCTGTAGAGTTATCAGAACCCTTAGACTATCCCTGAGGCATCCTCTAAACGAACGCACTACTCGTACTCAATCGCCACCATGCTTCACACATAGTGACTTAATCGTAAATATTTAGCCTTATATTCGGCCACTAATTTATCCCTTGCGTCAAATTTACAAATTCTCTTCTTCGGGCATCCACATAACTAGCGCCCACATATTTTCCTTGGAAACCAGTCTTGAAGAATTCCCAAGTCAACCGATCAGGCTAAATACCTTTTTTAACTGTAATCCACAACTGATAGGCCTCATCTCGCAGCAGTGACATTGCACCCTTTAGTTTCTACTCAAGGGTATAGTCGAGGTCATCCATTATCCTCTTCGTGGCCTCAATCCAATATTCCGCCACATTAGGGGTTATTCCAGCAATACCCCTGAAAATCTCAACTCCATTAGACCGGATTCATTCCGTAACCAACCCACGACCCACAGTACCAATATTGGGCCCAACGATCCTCTCCAAAATTCTCAACATAGCCTGGGACAATGCGTCGTCCCCAGCCGCACGATCGTGAGACACAGTCTCAGTCCTTGGTGAAGTCGGTGCCTCCCTAGCCTCAACAATAGGCAGTGGCCAGATGACGAAGACCCAGTCAGAGCACCTCCACGGCCTCATCTGTGACCTCTTGTAACCCTTCCACGAGTACCTTTAGTGCTCATTATCAAATTACACTTTATCTGTATTAATAATTTTATGCATCATTTTGCTGTTCCAGTGTTTATTAACAGATATTTTATGAATAACAGTATCAGTAATTCAGAGTTCGTTTTCGTGAATCACAGTCTTACTACAGTTTTAGTTTACCCTAAATAGAGATTTCAGTACAGTCTACTACCTACAGTAGTATCATTACTTCAATTTAAAACAAGCAATAGTTTTAGAAGACTTGCAGAGTCGGCACTAGAGACTCGATGTACCACACATTCAGTAAAACATTTCAAAATACGTTAAATCTTTTAAAACGATTCTTTTGGAAATTCTAAGTTTTAAAGAAACCCAAATCCACAGCCGAGTTTTGCAACCTGACTTTGATACCACTAAATGTAACACCCAAAACCCGGCCTAGACATTACGGCCAAATCTGGCAATGTCCCATTGAAGTGTTTTCGAAAAAAAAAGGGTGATATTGTTGAAAAACCTTTTCCTTGTTTACCTTAGTCATGGGTTCTTAATGAAAATTTTATAAACATTTTATTTGGATTCCAAAAATAAGTCAATTATCGAAATGTTGACCTCGTAAAATTGTCATTAATTTTAAAAAATTATTTCTTGCAGAAGCTTTTTAAACTATGTTCCATATTCGCGATGTTTTGGAAAGCCTTTACCTTTTGAAAACTCACGTCCCATTGCTAGAAGATATAAACCAAAACAATAAACCCCCAAATTAAAGATTTAAAAACTTAAAGAGGCCTTATTACATAAAAATACTCAAATTAAAATTACTTATAAATTAAAAGTCAAATATGGAAGCATGTGCGGTTGTGTGGCCATCTTCGAGTCCCTCGCAGTACCAACCCACCTAAGATTGGGGATTACCTGTACAGTTAAACAAAAGGGTGAGTTTATGAAACTCTGTGTGTAATCCCTTAATAAAAAATTATTTAGTCATACAGTAAGTAAACACAGTCTGAGCCTAAACCCATCCCAGTAACAGTTCAGCTTCAGTTGGGGCCTTAGCCCATTTCAGTATCAGTATTAGTGTGGGCTTTAGCCCATTTCAGTGATAGTAATAGTACAGATATGCAGTCAGAGATCCTGCCCAACCAACCTCTACACTTCACTCCATCCAGCCCTACACTCCATGTGGGGATAAACTCAACCCACCCATCCCTACACTCAACAATAGCACCGGTTGCGGCACTAAATAGTATTTGTAGTAGAGCTGCTAGTACAGTACACTTTCTCCAATCATAATAAACCCATCCCTATGCAACATATCATGCATCATGTCATAATATCATACATGTATGCAATATATATAAAATGGCATGCTTGATTACAGTCATACATCTCATAAGGACATAATAGTCATTTTGCCACATAGGGGCATAACAATCATTTTATCAATTTGGGTCTAGGTATACTTACCGACTCAATAATAGGTCCACAATTGTCTTGGGCGACCCATGTAACCTTAACAGTCAAACAGTGAAGATGGGCCCAAGGCCCACAATGCGGAACCATGTAGGCCCACATGCCCGTGGAGCCCTCCTAGCACAGAAGTGGCCTTGGCCGTGTGGGTTACACAACCTAACCCAATGTTCTCCACATGTTTGTATGGTTTATTCGTGTGGGGACCATATGCCCCTAGGGCCCACACGACCCAGTTCGGCCCAAAATGGCCTAAGCTCGTGAAATCGCTCACAGTGGCCTCCACGATCAATCGCCTATGTTTAGGCATAAGGTTTATAACACAAGCGAGCGCACGCCTGTGTAGCGTCAATGGTCACATTTTTCGGCTTCCGCCGATTTACGATTTGGTAATGTTTACACACCTTGTTTGCAAAAAGGCGCAGAAGCCCACGAGCACCAAACCTATATTCAATCAAGACACTCTGTCAGTTCTTAAATCAATAGGGTTGATCACCCTCTTTTTAACACTTAACCTAAAATAATATTTGATACTTGCCTTGATTGAATGAGTGTGGTTTAGCTCGTTTAAACCAGTGACGAAGGTTGATTACATACTTTTTGACGGATATCTACATTACAAGCGGATTTGATTAATCAAGATTGCTTAAACACAAGGCTTTAGTCAACATATGCTAATTTATAGAAACTCAGATCCCAAAAAGTAGGGAAGAAGCATTCAGCCAACACCTATGATGCAAGTCAAATACTTATGTTGCACACATTGCTTAAGAATAGGGTTGCCTTCGATTGAGGACGAGAGAAAGGTTTCGAATGCTTCAAAATCACTGTATACTCCTTCTCTCCTTGAGAAGTTCTAGAACCCAAAAGAAACGCCATAAATAAAAGAGAGAGAGGAGATGAGAAACGGTGTCGAAGAAGAGGAAAAAGGGATTTCGGCTCAAACAGTATAAGAGATGGGAGACTTGATAAAAGTTGAAAGAGTAGAGAGAGAGAAGAAAAAGTATAGGGTATTTGGTCAGAGAGGAAACTGATTGAGAAAAGGAAGAAAGGAGCGAGAGAAGAAAAGAGGGGAGTATTCGGTCAAAGGCCAAAATCGATTTGGGAGAGGAAGAGGGAGAAGAGAAATCATGATCGGTCATAACAACAAAGTACAGAAGAGGTTATTTTGTCAGACCCCAAACGAAAAGAGAGAGAGACTTAAAACGCAACCCGAAATAAGTAAAATACATGAGAGATACAATAAAAACCTCTTACACCAATCAATTTCCAAAGAACAGAAGTAGCCAAAACCAAGTGCCAAAACTTACCCAAAACCCCATTCTTCCCCAAGGCCAATTCCTTTGCGTACCTAGAGTCCCCATTCGGCACCAACTCCCCACAACTTCAAAATCCCTTAATACTCTCTTAAAATCCCTCCTCAAATCCCTCCAACCAATCACACCTCCCCTCAACTACTCAATTTGAATTCCCCTCAACAACTTTAGTGTTTCAACCAACCCACAACACTCCCACGACACAGCAGCAGAATAAAACACCTATTGCGCCCACAAGGATTCGAACCTCTGTCCTCTGGCATAGGTAACACGCCACTTACCCCCTAGACCAGCAGGCCCTTTCTGTCATGTTTCAAGCACATTTATTTAAAAGCCTACTGACTAGAGCCAAGGGTTTAACTAATCAAAACAAATTTTTCTGCACAAGCCAAGGTTTGAACCCAAGACTTCTCAGACTCTTCCCAGGACACTTAACCACTTAAGTAGATACATATTGTGTGCCACAACTTACGTAAATAAATGTTTAAGATTTAGGGCATTACATTACTCACTTGATAAGCTAGTTGAATTGTATATTTTTCAAATTGTGAGATTGCATGGAGTACCTATTTCTATTGTTTCGGATAGAGATCTGAGGTTTACATCACGGCTTTGGAAGAAACTACAAGATGCACTAGGTACAAAATTACATTTCAACACTGATTTCCATCCGTAAACAAATGGTTAGTCCGAACGAATCATTCAAATACTTGAGGATATGTTGAGATGTTGCATTCTCGAGTTTGAAGGTACGTGGGTACGATACTTACCTCTGATTGAATTTGCATACAATAATAGCTTTCAATCGAGTATCAAAATGGCACCTTACGAGGCCTTATATGGTCATAAATGTCGTACACCATTATATTGGACTGCGCTCAGTGAAAACAAGATACAAGGGGTCGATTTGATTAGAGAGACTGAACAGAAAGTAAAAGTGATGCACAAAAGTCTGAAAACAACGTTAGATCATCAAAAATCGTATGCAAACTTGAAACAAAAAGATATAGAGTTTCAAATCGAGGGCAAAATGTTTTTAAAAGTCTCGCCATGGAAGAAAGTTCTCAGATTCAGTCGTAAAGGCAAATTGAGTCTGAGATTTATTGGATCGTTTGAGATTATTGAGCGTATCGAGCTGATTGCTTATAGACTATTGTTGCCATCTGAGTTAGAAAAGATCCATAATGTATTTCTAGTTTCGATGCTTCGATGGTATGGATCTGACCCTTCATATGTGATTAATCCATCAGAGATTGAGATTAAGCCTGATATGACATATGAGGAAGAACCAATTAGTATTCTGGCTTGTGAGGTTAAAGAATTGTGGAATAAGAAAATCCCATTAGTGAAAGTACTGTGGCATAAACACGGAGTTGAAGAGGTAAAATGGAAGGCAGAAGATGCAATGAAAGAACGTTACCCGAACCTATTCACCAGTAAGATTTTCGGGGACAAAAATCCCTAAGGAGGGAGAGTTGTAATAGCTCGATTTAGACCCTATTTGGAATGGTGGTTTTGGGACCATGAATCTGAGTAAAAAAATTTAAAAATTATTTTCTGTGTTTATATTGTGTGAATTTATATGTGTGAAATTTTCGTGTTTTAATTTTGTAGTTTCAGTGCCCGATTTAATAAAAAAACTTAATCACGTAAAATGGAAAATTTATGGTTTAATTTGTAAGCGCCAAATTGTTGTTGTCTTTATTGCATGAGGTATTTAAGTTTCAATATTTCCATATGAATTAGTGATGGACGGTTGTGGCCTTAATGTATAATTTTTAGTTATAAAATATCAAAGGTTAATTTGGTAAAATATGTAGTAATATGTATAAAATAAAACATAAAAATTTAAAAGCCATTTGTTCATCTTTCTTCTTATGACCAAATAAAAAAAAATAAGGAAAGAAAAACCAAACTTTTAAGGGTTCATCCAAAGACTAGCTTGATTGAGGTATGTAACTAGCTCGGTTTTTGATAATTTTTACGTTTTTGAGATCATTGCCGTGTAACGTACAAAGCCCATGCTTGAATTTTGATTTTGATGTATATTTTGAGTTATTTCATTGATGAATAATTGAGCTTTCTGATGTTATATGATGAATTATGAAAGATATGTTTTGGATTAATATGTTTTGTATTAGAATTTTTGATGATTTTGAATAATTAAGGCTAAATTACAAAAATAATAAATTGAGGGACTAAAATGTGAAATAAATGAAATGTATGGACTTGTATGAGCATAAGGAAGATTCGGCCTAAGCATGGTATACTCAAATTTTGCATGTTTTGTGTTTTGTGCAAATTGGACTAAATTGTAAAAAGTGTAAAATGTCATGGGCAAAATGGTAATTTTCCCATTTATGTGTTTTTGGACTAAATTGAATGGAATTATGTTTGAATGAGTTTAATTTTAATATTTTTAGATCAAGAACTAAAGAAATTGGATTTGGATCGGGGGAAAACCAAAGTTGTCGAATAATTATCCTGTTCCAATTATCGGATTCTGAGGTAAGTTTATAAGCAAATAATTGTTGTTAATTTTAAATAAATAAGAGTTTTACAAGCTGAAATGAACTATGTGAAAGTATATATGTGGTAGTCGAATATAAATATGCTTGGGAACTATGTTTACGAATTCGATTCGACAGAGTTCTGACATTCAAAAGCCCCGTACGAACCTTAGGAATAGCTAGGATACATATGTCATGACATAGGATTTCTGATATGTGTTCTCATGTAAGACCACGTTTGGGACGTTGACATCAATATGTGATTACATGTAAGACCATGTCTGGGACATCGACATCGTATTTGATCCGTGTAAGACCCTGTCTGGGACAGTGGCATCGATATGTGACTACATGTAAGACCACGTCTGGGAGATTGGTGTTGTACGATATGTGTGATTATCCGAGTATCCTATTCAATTTTGAATGGTTCAACGGGAAATGATAAATTGTGAACGAATGTGTAAAACGAGCTAAAGTGATCAGGATGTGATAGTTGATTACCTATTTGAAAATAAGGTAAGTTGGTTACTTTATATGTGATGCAAATTATATATGATGCAAATGAAAATAAATGTGTATATGAAAAGTATATTCGGCCAAAGGTTATGTATAAGTGATATCATTGTTGTGATCTATGTGCAAACATTAGACGTTATGACTATAAAATTTGAATATTTATGAAATGATTCATGAGTATATGCATACGAGTTTATATATATTCGGTTATATAATGATATTATGGCTTTGAAATTGAATGATATTTTGATAATAGGTATATGTATATTTGGAAAAGATGAAGTTTATATATGAAAGTATACGTGGTATATGAAACTGTAAGTTTGAAATTAAATGTGATTATGATAGCATAAATTGGTTTGGTTAAATTGTGTTGTTATTGTCAATGAGTTGTTTATTTGCTTCTGATTTACTAAGTTATGATAGTTGTAACACCCCTAACCCGTATCAGTCGCCAGATTAGGGTTACAAGGCATTACCAATCAAAATATAACTCAGATCAAACTTTCATTATTAACTATCTAGCAAAAGTTTAAACCAAACTATCATACTTTGATTTAATATTTCATATAATCTCCAGAATTTATAATCAAATAATATCATCAAGAAATCATGAAAATATAATGTTAAACTTATAATCAAGTGCATTTCATTTCACATACTTATCAAATATGAAAACTTTAAGTTTTATGACATTTGAATAATTTAAATGTAAAGTACCTTATTATCATACAAATGTTATGTGCATACTTTAAACAAGCAACACACATCATTTCATTCCATATACATAATGTACCATTAGAGACCAATACAAAAACCATATTAATCTTTTATCTATTCGGCTAACAAAGTTTACCTAAACATATTTATTGATTTTCGAATTGCTATCAAACCCATATACCCATACATCTTTTTACTTTACACAATAAGCATATACCAAATACACCTCATATAAATAACATGCATTTTAATTTACTAATGCACTACATGTTAACACAAAACGCATCCATCTATTACTCCATAACCGAAACACATGATCAAACACCATCATATATATAGCTTAAGATGAGATATATATATCAAGTCAAATCATCATATACATAAATATTTATACAAGAAAATGCCGAATCACAAGTTGGTTATAACCATTTCACATAATTTCATCCTATAACTGACTTTACAAATACATTATTGTAATAATTTTCAAACCAAATCATGTTACAAATTATACTTCACAAGGATAAGGCATTAACCACAAATAGACATATATTAAAAACATGAATCTTATATACCATGTAATAAACAAATCAAAATAAACTTATATCATGTTCGGATATAGCCAAACAACCTTTAATGCCAAATCACATATAACACATTGACCAAATACAACAATCAAATTCACATATACTTTTATCTATGTGTACCATAGCCGAATCAAACACATATTCATACAAAATCATTAGCCATTTCCAAAACATATAACACCTATCACAAACACCATTCTTTCATAGCATATAACATTATAACTAAAATGACTTCAACCACATCAAACATAACCAAATTCAAACATAGAAATTAAGTCATTTTCGCATGGCTCAATTATACATAAACCAAAATACAACATTACAAAAGTATAATCTAGCCTATACATGCAATAGGTTCAAAAATTCAACTTATAAAATACCGAAGATAGTTGATAGTGTGATAGGCTTTACTGACGATCCTTGAGCTCGTAACTTGATCCAAAATCTATAAAACAAAAGTAAACATACACACACAGAGTAAGATTTTATAGCTGAGTAAGTCATAAGAAAATAAACTTTTCAATGACATGAACAATTCATTTAAAGTAAGTCTAATTATACTAACATAATCATATTAAACCAAAATTCTAAGGTTTCACATATAACATGTACTTTTGCATATAGACTTACTGTAAGCCGAATACATTATATAAATATTGACAAAATATCTTTCGATTTTGAAGCTAAATATCATTAAATAAACATATATACATATACTCTTGAATCACAATATGATATCCTATGCATATACATAGCGATGGCCGAATATACTTCACAAAGCGCACATGTTCACATTAGTAACTTACTTACCTTATTTCACATAGGTAGTAAACCAATTCATACCTGATCATTTTAGCTCATTTTGCACATTCAATCACAACCTATCATTGCCCGATGAACCATTTAGAATTGGATAGGACACTCGGATAATCACACACATCGTAAAAAGCCAACGTCCCAGACGTGGTCTTACATATAATCACATATCGATGCCACTATCCCAGACAGGGTCTTACTCGCACACATATATCGGAGTCACATATCGACACCAACGTATAAAAAGTGGTGTTACTCGCACATATATATCGATGCCATGGTCTTACTCGCACATCACATATCGAAATCCTATGTCATGACATATGTACCTAGTTATTCCTAAGATTCATACGGGGCTTTCGAACGTCGTAACTCGGTCGAAACGAATTCATAAACATTTCTGCCAAGCTTATTCACATTCGACTAATACATATATATACTTACATATTTCAATTCAACATATATAATTCACATTTAATTAAAATTAAGTACGTCCATTTTCTTATAAACTTACCTCAGACGATGAAAAACAGAACGGGACGGCTAGTCGACAACTTTAGTTTTCCCTCGGTCCAAATCTGATTTTCTCTTTTCTTGATCTAAATTAATATAAATTAAACTTATTTAATCAAATATTCAATCAAATTCATCCAAAAACACATAAATGGGTAAATTACATTTTTGCCCCAACATTTCACATTTTTCACAATTTAGTCCTTATTGCACAAAGCACAAAATATGCAAAATTTCAACACACCCATGCTAGGCCGAATGTTCCTAGTGTCCATACAAGTCCATATATTTCATTTATTTTACATTTTAGTCCCTCAAATTATTATTTTTGCAATTTAGTCCTAATTACTCAAAATCATCAAAAACTCCAATACAAAACATGTTAACCCAAAACATAACTTTCATATTTCATCATCAAACAACAAAAATCACAAGTTTCAACAATGGCATAACTCAAAATATTCATCAAAATCAAAAGTTCAAGCATGGGCTTTGTAGATAACTTAGCAACGATCTCAAAAACATAAAAATTATCAAAAACCGAGCTAGTTATGTACCTTAATCAAACTCAACAATGGGTGAATGCCCTAGCTCCCTTTTCTTTTCTTTTTGTTATGCTATTCAGTCACGAGAAGAAATAATGAACATGGTTTTTAATTATGATATATTATATCATATATATGTTATTAATTAGTTTACAAATTTAACCTTTTAAATTTGATTAGAAAACCATATATAACATGGCCAAAACCGTCCACTTATAAATTCAATGGCCTAATTACATTTTAAAGGCTTCATATTAATAAGACAAGTTCAATTCAGCCCTTTTTAGAAATAACCACCAAATTTTCCATTTTAAGTGATTAAGTCCTTTTATTTAATCAGACTCTCAAACGACAAAATTAAAGCATGAAAATTTCATAGATATAAATTCACACATAATAAACATAGAAAATAATTTTTAAATATTTTTCTGACTCAGATTCGTGGTCCTGAAACCACCGTTCTGAATAGGGCATAAATCGGGCTGTTATGATAGCTTACTGTGTGTGTATGTTTGCCTCTGTCTTATAGATTTTGGAGACTAGTTACGGGCTCAGGGATCGTCAGAGAAGCTTATCACACTATCGACTGTTTCGGTATTTTTATAAAGTTGAACTTAAACCTATGGCATGTATAGGATAGCTTATGTTTATGTTTGGTTTTGGGTTATGTAAATATGAGCCATGAGAAATATGGCTTATTTATTATGTTATGTTTGGTTTTGATGTTTCGGACATTATATATTTATATGTGAATTATGTTTGTTATATTTTCTAATGGTGATGAAGTTATGTCAAAGTATATGTGTATGGTATACTTGGTATGATGTGAAATTTGTGGTTAGATATTTTTGTTGACTAATATGCATGATATGTAAATGGGATATATTAGGTAAATGACTATGAATTGAAGTTTTAGTAACAGGTTATTTGATGAAGTAGAAATGGATAATAATTATATGTTTTTGATCATTAGTTGTAAATGAGAGTTTAGGCATAATGAATAGCTTGTGAAATAACTATGTTTTGATTCAGCAAACAAGGTGAGTTAGCATTCGGTTAATGTTAGATAATTGGATGACCGATTATACATATATATATTAAATTGATCGGTTGTGTTTAAACATTATTGGTTTAATGTTTATCTTGCAAGTTGGGTTTAATTTTAGTAGGATATTTTGTTAGCCGAATAGGATAATGGTCAAAAAGTTTTATATTTGTTTATTTGTTCTATTATGTGTATGTATAAAATTGAGGTAAAATGATTAAATAAGTTGAAAGTGGACAATTGTTAAAGCATTGTTAAAGCATAAGTATTAAGCAAGTTTATATGTAGCTAAGGCATTGGAAAAATGACAAATGAATAGTAATTCAAGTTATAAGGAATATGATTGTTTTTATACAAATTAGGTAAGTTGATTTTTGAGTTTAAGTTATCAATCAAATGGTTCCTACTAATATGTATCATGCGCATAATGTTATAAATTATGAAATTATGCTTGAGATATTTGTGAGATTTATTAATGCAGTATTTGTTGTATGTTTAGTAGTCACGAATTAACAATTGTTACTATATGTTTCAAAGAATGGTTACACATTATATTTGTATGACTATTTTTGAATATGACAAGGTTTGAGTACGAAATGAGATGTTTATTTAATGTTAATGTTTCGTAAAATTTTACTATGTGTTTTATAAATTATTATGTATGCATTCGTAAGGATCTAAGAGTTTATATAATCTTTCAGACGCTGTGTCTAGTCCGGTAATGCTTCGTAACCCCATTCCGACAACGGATATGGGTTAGGGGTGTTACACGAAGATACTTTCAAAAACACTTTACCACCGATTTGAAATTCAATCTCTTTCTGTTTCAAATCCGCGTACGATTTTTGTCGATCTGAAGCTGCTTTCAAACTATTGCGAATTACTTTCCCTTTTTCTTCAGTCTCTTGGATCAAGTCAACCCCGTGAATCTTTTTTTCACTCAACTCAGTCTAATACAATGGATTTTAGCATTTGTGACCATACAAATCTTCGTACTGTGCCATCTTTATGCTTGATTGAAAGCTATTATTATATGCAAATTCAATCAACGACAAATATTTCTCCCAATTACCTTCGAACTCCAAAACACAACATAGGAGCATATCTTCGAGAATTTGTATTACTCTCTCAGACTGACTGTCAGTTTGCTGATGGAAAGCTGTACTGAAATTCAACCTTGTACCTAAAGCCTCTTGCAATTTCTTTCAAAATCGCGATGTAAACCTCAGATCTCTATCTGAAATAATCAAAATTTGCAATCTGTGCAATCTAACAATCTCAGAAATGTACAACTCAGCCAATTTATCAAGTGAATAGTCAGTACATACTAGAATGAAATGTGCAGATTTCATCAGTCGATCAACGACAACCTAGATAGCATCTTTCTTTTTTGGAGATAGGGGCAAACCTGATACGAAATCCATTGTAGCTCTATCCTATTTCCATTCTGGTATCACCATAGGCTGTAACAATCCTGAAGGTACTTGATTCTCAGCTTTAACTTGTTGACACATCAAACATCTCGATACAAATTCTGAAATGCCTCATTTCATTCCTGACCACCAATATAGTTGTTTCAAATCATTGTACATTTTCGTACTCCCCAAGTGAATAGATAGACAACCACTATGTGCTTCATGAAAAATTTTCTGAACGAGTTCAGAATTCTTTGGAACACAAATTCTGTTTTGAAACATTAAACAATCATTAGCTCTGATCTGATAGCCTGAATCACTATTCGAATCACATTACATTCTTCTGGCTTGTAACTCAATATCACACTTTTGAGCTTCCCAAATTTGCTGAAGAAAAGTTGGCTTAGGTTTCAACTTAGCTAATATTGAACCATCATCAGATAAAGTCAGTCTCGTATTCATCGCTTTCAAAGCAAAAGGAGATTTTCTACTCAAAGCATCCATAACCACATTTGCTTTCCCCAGATGATAATTGATTACTAACTCATAGTTTTTTAACAATTTGAGCCAGCTTCGTTGTAGAAAATTCAAATCTTTCTAAGTCATTATATACTTTAAACTCTTGTGATCAGTATAGATGTGACACTTTTGACCGTACAAATGATGTCGCCAAATTTTCAATGCAAAAACAATAGCAGCCAACTCTAAATCATGCGTCGAGTAATTCTTTTCAAGCGGTTTCAACTATCTGGAGGCATAAGCTATAACTTTTCCTTCTTGTATTAAAACACAACCTAAACCATTCAGTGACGCGCCGCTATAAATCACGAATTCTTTACTCGACTTAGGTTGAACAAACATTGGTGCCTTAGTTAACATTACTTTTAATTGATCGAAACTCTATTGACATTTCTCTGACCACTCAAATTTCACATCCTTCTAATGCAATCTGGTCATAGGTGTAGCAATCACTGAGAACCCTTTTACAAAAAATCAATAATAACCAGCTAACCCCAGAAAGCTTCTAACTTCAGATACATTTATCAGTGGTTTCCAATCAACAACTACTGAAATCTTGCTCGGATCAACTCTTATACCTTCTGTTGAAACAATGAGCCCTAAAAATTCAACTTCTCGAAGACAGAATTCACATTTGCTGAATTTAGTGAATAATTGTTTAACTCTCAAAGTTTGTAACACAATTCTAAAATTCTTGACATGTTGAGACTTATCTCGTGAATAGATCAGAATATCGTCAATGAACACAACAATAAATTTGTCTAAATACGATCTAAAAATTTTGGTTCACCAAATCCATAAAGACGGTAGAAGCATTAGTCAATCTGAAAGGCATAACAAGAAATTCATAATGTCCATACCTCTTTCAGAAAGCAGTTTTCTGCACATCCGAATCTTTAACTTGCAACTAATAATAACCAGATCGTAAATCAATCTTCGAAAACACTGTTGCGCCTTTCAACTAATCAAATAAATCATCTATTCTCGACAACAGATACTTGTTCTATCGTAACCTTATTGAGTTGTCGATAATCAATACACATTCTCATTGACCCGTCTTTTTTCTTTACAAACAATACTGGCGTACCCTAGGGTAAAAAACTAGGTCATGCAAAACCTTTATCCGTTAACTCTTACAGTTGAGATTTCAACTCTTTCAATTCAGTAGGAGCCATTCTGTATGTAGCTATCGATATTAGTGAAGTTTCTAGTACTGACTCAATAGCAAATTTAACTTCTCTTATCGGTGGTAACCCGGGTAATTCTTCTGGATATACATTTGGATATTCACATACTACAGGCACTAGTTCAATCTTTGATTCAAACACTTTGTATCTAAAACATAAGTAAGATAAGCTTCGCAACCTTTTCTCACACATCTTTGAGCTGACATAGACGAAATCACAGTAGGCAATTCACTCAATTTATCTAATTCAATTTGAATGATTTTACTATCTTGACATTTCAATTCAATAATCTTTCTTCTACAGTTCACAATAGCATCATGCAGAGTCAAGCAATCCATACCCGAAATTATATCGAACTCATTAAATGGCAAAAGCATCAAATTAGCCAAAAAAAAGTAACCCCGAGGCATTAAAGGATAATTATTGTAAACTTTGTCAACTAGAACATCCTTGCCTAAGGGGTTCAATACTTTAATCACAAACTCAGTAGACTCTACAAGAAAATTCTTACTAAACACTAAATTCATACAGATATACAAATGAGTCAATCTAGGATCAATCAATGCAATCAAATTAGTGTCATAAAGAGAGAATATACTGGTGATAACATCAGGTGACGATGTCTCTTCATGAGCGCGAATAGCGTAAGCTCTAGTAGCTGCTCTGGCCTCGGATCTCATAGCAGAGTCTTCCATCGTACCTCTACTACTGGTCACATTTCCAACATTTCTTAGTCGCCTCCCTCTAGTGGCTGTGTTACACGGTCTTACATTTTAGTACTGGTCTTTCCCAGCTAACACAGGACAATCCCAAATAAAATGATATGTTGAACCACATCTGTAGCAAGTTTTATTACTTTTATCCCAACATTCTCCAAAATGTCGCCTCCCACAATGTTGGCACTCGGGTTTATTGTTTCTCACACTACCAACATTCGATACTGATGTAGCTTGGGCTTTAAGACTTGAGTATTGTTTTCCACAATCTCTTCTCGAATACCCGATTGAAGCATTTGGTTGGGTGAATGAATCTCTGAATTTCTTTGACGAAGATTGATATGGCTTATTCATCGGTCTTTTTGTAACAGTCTGGTTTTGACCCTAGTCAGAATAGTGGTTTTGGGACCACATACCCGAGTCAGAAAAATATTTTAATATTATTTTTTGTGCCTATTATGAGTGAATTGACATGTGTGAAAGTCTCGTCTAAAAATTTAACTGTTTGTGTGCTTAATTTGCAAAAAGGACCTAATCGCGAAAAATGTAAAAGCTGTGTGATAGATCTTAAAGTGCCTATTTGAGTTGGCTTTCTAAAGCAAGGGTCTTTATGTTGTTATTTTTCCATTGAGAATGTTAATGGATTAAAATAACCATCCATTAGATGGTTTTATAATTGTTTATAAAAGGATAAAATAGGAAATTGGTATTAAAGTCATATTAATTAAAAGAAAAACAATCAAATTCATTTCATTTCTTTATGTTCATCAATCGAAATTGGCAAGAAAAAGAAAAGAAAAAGAGTTTTAGGAAAAAAAAAGAAAAAGAGTTTTAGGGTTCGGCTAGGTTGAAGCTTGATTAAGGTATGAGTTTTGTTTGGTTTTTTTGATAATTTCTACATTTTTGTAATCGTTGCTTCGTATACTATCGAACCCATGCTTCAATTTCTAATTTTGGTGATAATTTTAAATGTTTCATTGATGAAATTATGAGTTTTGTGATGCTAGTTGATGAATTATGGAAGCTTGATGTTGGGTTTAAATGGGTTGTCTTTGAATTTTTGATGAAATTAAGTAATTTGGGCTAAATTGTAAAAAATGTTATTTTGAAGGAAGAAAATGTGAAATAAATGAAATGTATGGATCGTATGAGAGTCATGAAAATTCGGCTAGTCTTGTGTACAAGCAAATTTTGTGTATTTTGTGAATTAGGGACTAAAGTGTCGAAATGTGAAAATATAAGGGCTATTTTGGAAAGTACCCTAATTGTGTGTAAATGGTTGGTTTTGAATGATTTGGTGAATAAAAGGGTTAATTTTGAATACATATAGATCAAGAAAAAAGGAATTCCGACTTATAGCGAGGGGAATCGAAGATTGTAGAATAAGTAGTCCGAGTCGATAAATTCTGAGTACGAGGTAAGTTCGTACTTAAAATATGATATTAAGTAGGTTTTAATGCCTTTATTATACATGGATTGTATATAATTGAATTGGATGAATATGATGATGAATCGAAAGTATTTGGCACTAAGTGTACGATTTAAATTAACTTCGGCTACTAAAGGCACTGAGTGTGCGATACTGACTTAGCTTCGGTTAGTTTAGAAGGCACTAATTATGTAGAATCGTTCTAGCATTGGCTAATATTTACATACTAAGTTTGCAGATAATTAAATCATTGGTGATCATCGAAAAGTCTTAAAGTATTCGAACAAGAGGTGAGATTGTAAACGAATGAACATGATAATCTTCCGATAAGTATAATACCTATGTGGTAGGTGGTAAAATGTATAACAGTTTATTGAATTTGTATAAACATATAGTTGTTGTTAGCATGGACTTAATGGATGAATTGAGAAATTATAATTACTTATGTACTGATGTTTCATATTTTATATTGTTGATGTTTTGGTACGAGCAAACTAAGCTTTTGAAAGCTTACTTTGTGTGTGTTTACATTTTTTATAGCTATCGAAGCTACTGCAAGCTCGAGGATCGTCTATGATTGTCACCACACTATCGAACCTCATTTTGGTACTTTTGAAAATGCATATTTATGAAGTATGGCATGTATAGGCTAGTAGTGTGAGAAGTATGTTTTGTGATGTATATGCTTAGCCATGTGACTTGGCTAATTTTTGTTTGAACTCATGGTTGATAATGGTTCATGGTATGTGATGATAATATGAAATTGTGGTATGTTTTAATTGGTAAGTCTTGGTAAGATTAAATTAAGATTGAATGATGTATGGAAGGAAATGCTTTGGTATGATATTACCTTATGTTTGGTATGAATTGGTAAGGTTTATGGGTATGAATTTTGGTGACTATGATGTGATATGAAAAGGGTTATGTTTTGGTGCTGAATTTGTCTATGTTAGTTTCCTTTGCTTGTAGGATGACAAAATTGGGGTGGCAACTTGGCTATTTAAATGGCCTGTTTTTGTCCACTCGGGCATGTGTCTCAACTGTGTGCGACATACGGCCATGTTGCACAGTTGTGTGTTCCCTAGGGTACCCTACAACCGTAAGTCAGGCTCGAACACGGCCAAGACACACGGGTGTATGGTCTGGCCATATGATCTTAATTGGTATGCTGGCATCACAAACAGAATACCCCCTATTTTTGGCACGGTGTAACATCCCAAAATAGGGCCTAGTCAGAATAGTGGTTTTGGGACCACAAATTCGACATCAAAATATTTATTTTATGATTATTATGAGGCCTAGAATACGAGTATATGCATGTGTTGAAGTTTCATGAAGAAATTCTTTGAGTATGGTGTTCAATTGGAAATTAGGGACTAAATTGAATAAATTGTAAAACTTGAATTCTAGAAGCAATTTGTATGAAATTGCTTTGGGTTATGAATTAGAAGGTTTTGAAGAGTAATTTTCCCAATTTCTAAATTTTTGGACAAAAATGGGCTTGCATAGATGAAATTTTAAAGAAAGGGCATGAGGGCATTTTGGTCATTTGGCTTTTTAATGAAATAAAATGGGAAAAATCAAGCCAACATCAGCCATTCTTCTTGTCCATGCTGCTGAAATTCTCTTGTCACCATAGCTAGGGTTTTCAAGCTTTCCATGCTCAATAGTAAGTGCTCCCAAGCCTCGTTTTAAATGTTCTTTGTGTTTTTGAAATCCCGGTAGCTTGCTCTCTCCATTTCTACCCATATTTCATGCTAAGATTCATGTTTAAAAATTTAACATGCATGAGTAACTTGTATTTTGACAGATTATGGAGGAACATGAAAGATGAATATGTGTTAAACTTCTTTTCCTAGGTAATTTTCATGAAAAACCCTTGTAGGACCATTTTGCAAAAGTTGTAAAATGTGTGGTAGAAGTGTGAAAATAATGGAAAGTGAGGGCTACCATAGGAAAGAAAAGTGTTCGGCTAGGCTTGGGTAAGGTAGAAATTGTATGTGTTTCATTATAGGGGCAAAACGGTTATTTGGACCGAGGGTGAGAATTAGACTTGTGATGTATACTGTGGGGTATTAATGATATAATTTTGTTGTTATAGACCCTAAGGAACAAATTCTGGAGGTCGATCAAGGTAAACGCAAGGTTTCAGAATCACTGAAACCCAATTCCGAAACAAATACCAAGTAAGTTCAGATAACTTAAAGTAAACTCCTAATATGCATAATTGTATGATTTATGAATGCATGATGATTGCATTTATTATTGGCATGAAATATCATAGAAATGCATATTTAACGGTAACATGTGAAAAATGTCTCGGTTGAGGTTGAAAAAGGAAATTTCGATGGATAAACCCTGATTGATATGTGTTACGAGATCCTACATGTGTTGCAGTAAGGATTTAGCCCAGACGGGTAACTCGTTGATCTCAAATATTGATAGGATCTAGCCTGGACGGGTGTTCCTTTGAATGGTCGAGCCTCCCGAAGAATATGTGTGCATTATGGATTTAGCCCAGACGGTTAATCTGATTAGGATCTGAATTTGGCCTGGACTGGTAATTCAGATCCGAGCTCATTAATGGTGTTTGTCGTATTAAAGGATTTAGCCTGGACTGGTAATCCCGACATCACCTTATGAGTTCATAAAATGGGGGATTTAGCCTGGACTGGTAATCCCGCCATAAAATGTGAGGTTCGCGGGAGTGCATATAGGGAATAATCATTCGTATGAATTGATGGTTAATGGATATTGATATACCATAAATTATACATATTTTTACCCCATGTTTAATGCATTTTATGGATGATTTCCTATTAGAATCGGTGAATTCGATGCTTTTAATGCTTTAATTTCATGTTTTATACTTAGGAGAGCATAGGAGAGCGAAAGGAACAAACACGGCCGTGTACAAAATCAACACGGCCTGGACCTCCTCACACGGGTAGACCACACAGCCGTGTCAATTTGGTAGGCTCGAGCACGGCCTGAAGTAATCAAACATGGGTGTGTGCCACAGGTGTGTCCCTGCCATTCGGAAAAGGAAAATTTTGAAGGCTTCTAGGCATTCCAAAGCCTATAAATGCACCCTAGAGAAGGAAGAAAAGGGGGACGGAGAATAGGGAGTAAGGAATTACTCCAAGGAAACCGATTGATCCATCTCAGAAGCCAGATTCATCATCAAGACTGAAGATCTCTCCTCAATTTCCCTTCAGGATTTTTGGGTTTTCTTTATGTTTTGTACTCTTTATTCTTCTGAGATGTTTTCTTATTTAGTTATGAATTAAAACCCATAAATACCTAAGGGGAATGTAACCTAAGACGAATCTTGTTATTATTTTCTGAATCATATGATAAATATTTAACTTGTTCTTACTTATGTGTTCTTAATTCTTGTTTTGATATCCCAGGATACTGATTCAAGACATGATCTTATTCGGAGGAGGAATAAAGCCTGTCTAAGAGTACATTTGTCATAATTAAGCGGAGTTGATTGCGAGCCTAGACATAGGGTGACAAGATTTTGCCAGATTAGGGTGAAACCTAATAAGGGGATCCATAGATCGAGTTAATACAACCCTAGAGTGTTAATTAGAGAAAAGTCTCGGTCATTCAATCTAGGGATTAGACATTATTAGTCTTGAATAGGGATAATAACATAACTTAGGCATCTTTACGGAACAAGTTGAATAAATAAATCATCCGATTCGGAGCCAAAATAGCAAGTAAAGTCTAGGTGAATTTTCCTTAGGTATTGTCTTAAGTCAATCGATTTTTCCCAAAAGCAATTCCCCAATTCTTTTCTCTGTGCGTTCTTAGTTTAGATAATTAGTTAATTAAAACAAAATCTCTTTATTCTTAGGCTAGATAATAAAAAGACAGTCATTACTAGTACTTTTAGTTCCTTTGAGTTCGACAATCTGGTCTTGCTAAAACTATACTACTGTTCGATAGGTACACTTGCCTACATCGCAATAATAGTTAGTTTAAGAACGAGTAATTATAAATATTTAAAACCTATCACGAAATAACGCGATCAAGTTTTTGGTGTCGTTGCTGGGGAACTAAGATATTAGGAATGCTCAATTTTTATTACATTAGCCATTTATTTTTCTTGCAATTTAATTTACTTTAATTTTTATTATTATTATTTATTAACCTACTCTTTCTTTCTCTTAGCAAGTTTTTATAGTTTATGACTAGAAGAAACCCATTGAGACCATTACTTTTTGACGAAGAAATCGATCGTATAGTTCGTAAAAACCAAAGAGAAATAAGGCGCAACTTAAGATGCATGGAGAACGAGCAAGAAGATGATACTCAACCCCCAATCGAAGAGATGGCTAAAAACCAAGGCAATCAGCTACCTCCTGCAATTGCAGTTAATCAAGATCCTACTCCACACACTATGTATGATTATGCTAAACCTTCTTTAACAGGAACTGAATCAAGCATAGTTAGACCTACTGTAGCTACAAATACTTTTGAATTAAAACCTAACACTATTCAAATGATACAACAATTTGTTCAGTTAGATGGTTTGCAGGATGAGGATCCCAACGCTCATTTAGCCAACTTCTTAGAACTATGCAATACATTTAAAATTAATGGCGTTTCTAATGATGCCATATATCTTTGGTTGTTTCCCTTTTCATTGAGGAACAAAGCTAAACAGTGGTTGAACTCGTTACCACGAGGGTCAATTACTACTTGGGAACAAATGACTGAAAAATTCTTACTAAAATATTTTTCGCCGGCTAAAACGGCTAAATTACGTAATAATATCTCTTCTTTTGTGCAGATGGATTTAGAAACCCTCTACGATGCATGGAAGAGATACAAGGACTTACTGAGAAGGTGCCCTCACCATGGGTTACCGCTTTGGCTCCAAGTACAAACATTTCACAATGGTCTGAATCCTTCGACTCGACAAATGGTTGATGCAGCAACAGGCAAAACCAGCAACAATAAAACACCAGAAGATGCCTATGAGTTTATAGAGGAGATGTCACTGAATAACTATAAGTGGCAAGTCATGAGGACAAAGCCAACGAAAACAACCAACATTTATAACATTGATTCAGTCACCATGCTCTCTAATCAGGTAGAACTCTTGAATAAAAGATTGATGGTTTTCTTAGTTCTTCACAGGTTCACCCAGTAATGCAGTGCGAAGCAAGTAGCGGTGGAACGAACCATTCAGAATACCAACCTTATGACCATAACATGGATAACAAGCAATTAAACTACATGGGTAATAATCCTCGACCTCAAAACAATCCATATAGTAACACTTATAATGTAGGTTGGAGGAACCACCCCAATTTCTCGTGGGGCGGTCAAGGAAATCAAAGACCACAACATCCTCCGGGCTACCAACAACCACCTTACCAACAAGAAAAGAAGCCAAACCTTGAAGAGATGCTCTCAAAGTTTATATCAGTGTCAGAAACCCATTTTTAGAACACTGAGACAACACTTAAAAATCAACAAGCGACGATCCAAAGCCTCGAAACTCAGATAGGCCAGCTTTCCAAACTAATCTTCGAACGACTACAAGGTAGTTTGCCAAGTAATACCGAACCTAACCTAAGGGAACAACTTAACGCAATTATTATTCAAGATGACGAAGGAGTCGTTGAGCCTGAACCAGAACCGAGGCAAGAAACTGTGGTAAGAAAAGGTCAAGGTGAGGTAGATCAAAATACAAACAAACCAGTGACTGTCGAATATAAACCTCATGTGCCATACCCCAACGTGACAAGGAAAGACCGCTCAAATGAACAATTTGGTAAATTCCTTAAACTCTTTAAAAAATTACATATTGACTTACCATTTATTGAATCTTTATCGCAGATGCCAAATGCAATGAAATTTTTAAAGAAGCTTTTAGCAAATAAGCGGAAGTTAGACGAGGCGTCGCATGTGGAGCTGAACACAGTTTTCTCGGCCATTCTCCAAAATAAACTACCCAACAAACTAAAAGACCCAGGGAGCTCTACTATTCCTTGCTTAATTTGCAGTTTAGATGTTAATCATGCATTAGTTGATCTAGGGGCTAGTATCAACGTCATGCCTTACAAAATGTTTAAGCAACTAGGTCTTGGGAAACCCAAACAAACTAGGATGAGCATTCAATTAGCAGATAAAACTATAAGATTCCCTAGAGGTATTATTGAAGATGTGCTAGTGAAAATTGATAAATTTATATTTCCCTTTGACTTTATTGTTCTGGACATAGAAGAGGATAGCAACACTCCCTTAATTTTAGGAAGGCCCTTTTTAGCAACTGCTAAAACCATCATTGATGTTGGCACAGGTGAACTCACACTTCGGGTGGGAGACAAAACAATCACCCTTCAAGCTCGCAATTCTGGCAACACATCAGGAATTGAAGGTGATCATTTAAACCATTCTACTAAAACTAACAATATGGTGCAACCTATTTTGCAGAAAATGAGTCTGAAGGAAGCACACGAGCCATTCTCAAGCACCAGTAGAGGACCTGTTCATGAAGATCGAAGATTACAAATTGAGGAACTCGATGAATGGTAGACGCACAAACCAAGAACACACGACAAACTGAAACTACGCCAAAACGAGCCTGATACCTCTCCAAATCAACTTAAGGTTGGTGATAAGGTCTTATTTGTAATATCCCGAATTAGGGCCTAATCAGAATAGTGCTTTCATGACCACAAATCTGAGATATAAATAATTATTTTATAATTATTTTGAGGTTTATGATATGATTTCATGATTGTGTGAAAATTTCGTGACGAAATTCTATGCATAAAGTGCTTAAGATGAAATTAGGGACTAAATCTAATAATTTGAAAAACTTGCATTCTAGAAGTTTTTAGTATGAAATTGATTTGGAATATTAATGAGGAGGTCTTAAATAGAAATTTGACCAATTTCTAAGTTTATGGACAAAAATTGGACATGGATGGAATTTTTAAAAGTTTAGTAAGGAAGGGCATTTTGGTCATTTGGATATTAAATGAAATAAAATGGGAAAAATAACACAAAAATGATCATCTTCTCCATAAGTTGCTGCCAAATTTTTCTCTCCACCATAGCTAGGGATTCAACATTTTTAAGCCTTGATTGTAAGTGATTTTTATGCCCGTTTTTAATGATTTTTATGTTTTTGAAATTCCGGTAGCTCGATTTAGCTTATGCTAGCAATAATTCAACCTAGGGTTCATATTTGGAAAAATACCCATAGGTGAAATTTTTGTATTTTGGTGTTTTATGATTGAATATGAGGTTTTAAATTATGCTAGACAACTTGTGCTACTCGGTTTTAAGTGAAAACGAGTAAAAGGGCTTAATCGGTAAAAATACCTAATATTCATAAGTACATGTTAAAGTGTGAATTTGATGTTGCTATAGAAGGGAAAAATGATCAGCATGTCATAAAACATAAGAATAAGGGATGAATTTTAATTCCCAAGCCTAGGGGTAAAAGTGTAAATATGCAAAAGTTTAGGGGCAAAATGGTAATTTTGCCAAAGTTGGTACTAGGGGCTGTTTTGATGAATGAATGTATTAAATAAATTAATTTGGTATTATAGATCAAGAGAAACAAGATTCAAGTCGTGATCGAGGGAAAAACAAAGTTTATAAGGAATAGGCTCGATTGCTAATATTTTGTATCGAGGTAAGTTCATGTGTAAACAGGGTAACATAATTTTATTTTAAGTGATTTAATGATATTTGTATGATATGATACTTGAAATATTATTCTTTGTGAATTACTAATTTGTAATATGCAAATTATGTGAATAACTTGATTGATAAGTATGAGATGCTAGCAAGTATCGGTTTCTACATTTCGAAGAAGGTGATTAAAATGTGTAATTGAGAAGAATCCCATTTGAACCTTGGGAATAGATTAGGGTACAAGTGACATGTAACTAGGATGGTTGAGTTCCGAACTCGCTGAGTTGAGTTCGAGTTCGTGAGAAGTAACTAGGCATTCGAGCTCGTTGAGTTGAGTCCGAGTTCACTTATGGATGCGAACGCCCGAGCTCGTTGAGTTGAGTCCGAGTTCGTTTATGGGCGGGTTACATGGTAACTTGGCTACATAGATTTCAAAAGCTATTGAGCTTGTTCAGTTATGAGTATAGCACTTACGTGCACACTATCCGCGTATCCAAAATTATATTCCGATGTGTTCAACGGGAGAATCCTAAGAGAATATGGAGAATACTTAAAATGAAAGTGATTCGATGATGAATGTGTTGAAGATGTGAAAATGGACAAGTATGAGTTTAATCCTTGGTTGAGAACTTGGTAAGACAAAATTGTGGTAAGATAGTAAGTATTCTTATGATATGAGTGTCTTAATGATGTTTATGTTGGATTGCATGATCATGTTACTTGTTATTTGCATGCGAACTTACTAAGCATTTATGATTACTCCCTCCTTTTCATTCATTGTAGCTTTGACAAGCCGGCTTGAGAATTGGGATAGGTCGAATGTAATAGCCTGAATTTTCAGTGGTGTCAGAATAGTGATTCGAGATCACTAAATCCGACAAATGAGTAGAAAATATTAATAATTTAGTGAATATAAGTTAAGTGTGAAGTTAGGAAAATTTTTTGAAATAGCGAATAGTGTGCTAGAAATAAAAAAATTAAATTAGAATCGGAAACGAGATATCGAGAGTTTGAAAAATTTTTAAAACGAGCCATAAATATTTTTATAAATATTTATAGAGTGTTAATAAGTTAGTATTAAAGTTTCGTCAAGAAATTTTAAAGTTTCGATAGTTAATTGAATAAAAAGGATTAAATTGTAACAAATGTAAAATTATGGGAAATGATTAAATAGCTTAAATGATAAAAGAAATAGGGTTTAAAAGGCAAATAGACCCCAGGTCTATTTGGGCTGGATGGCAAGGTGCATGAAATCAGCAGGAAAATTGATGAGTTAAGGGCAAAATTGGAATGTTGCAAAAATTTACTTAATAAACTAGGACTAAAGTGGAATTATCTAGAATTCTCATTATTTTTCTGCATTCTCATCAGGAAAAACACCATAGAAGGGTTTTCTTAAGCTGGTTTTTCATATTTTTACTGCAAGTAAGTTCAATTCTTGATTATTTCTTGAAATATTTGTGTTTTTATGACTTTTACATCTAGGTCCACTTGTTTAATTCATTAGTTTTTTATTCTATGAAAGAAATTGAAAGCTGATATGAATATGTGCTGGAATTATATGATGATTTAGCATGGAATTAGAGTTTTAAATTGTTTATATGCTGATTTTATTGAAAGAATTGAATAGAAAGTGAATGTTTGGGATCTAAAGGTGAAAAAGTTTGAAGTTAGGGCTTTATGTGGAAATTCTGAATTTAAATAATTGTGAAATAACTTATAATGTTAAGGTAAAGCATTAATTGGGAAGAATTAGCTTCATTGAGGGATTAATTGAGCAAGGACTGAATTGTATGAACTGTGAAATTTGGGGCAAAAATCGAAATCAACATTTGCACTAAAACAGTTTTGGACAGTAGCAGTAGTCTAACTTTGACAAATCACCATAAATTTTAGAAATCGAATTATAAGATGAAAAAAATATGAAATTAAAGCTTATTGAGTCTAGTTTCTCATAGAAGAAACAGTGGAAGGAACAGAATTGTAGATCATGAGATATAATAGATTTTGTGAGACAATGTCAGAATGATTTCGGGATCCCCTGTTCTGACTTTTAAAAATCATAAAAACTTGGATACAAATAATTAGGGGCTTAAATTTATATTTTTAAAATCCTTAATGAGTCTATTTTCAATAGAAACAAACATGGAAATGAGCCGAATTCTGTACGAAGAGATAACTAATTTTTAGTGAAGAAGGGTCAGAATTGTCAGACAGCAAAACAGGGTTGACTTTAAAGAATAAACTGTACTTATTGGCTAAACCAAAAATTCTAAAAATTTTATGATAAGAAGATATATGAGTCTAGTTTCAGATAAAATTAGCGGATCCTAATTTGGAGTTTTGTAGATAAAGATAAAAATAATCTAGTGACTATGACACTGATGGACAACATTGGAATATACATAAGTAAACAATTAAATTATAGATAATATTACTTATAAGCGGTTTGAAGATGAAGTCAATACTGATAAATGAATGATTTTACAATGATAGATCGAGAACCCGAAGCAAGTCGAGGAAAAGAAAAAGTAGCTGATTAGTCCCTGAATTTTCACAAATTTTACAAATCGACCCAAGTAAGTTCATATGGTTGATGTTTAATGATTATATGTTAAATTTATGAATTATATAATGTATGATGAAATATATTTATTGATGAATAGAAAATAAAATAACAACCTGAAAATCGAATAAATGATCAAATTGAGTGGAATGTTGGATTTGAGTACTTCTGATCAGTGGCAAGTGATAAGTGGTAGCCTCAGCTACACTTATCTGATCAGTGATAAGTGACAAATGATAAGTGGTAGCTTAGCTACTCTTATCTGATCAGTGACAAGTGATAAGTGATAAGTGGTAGCTTTAGCTACACTTATCTGATCAGTGACAAGTGATAAATGTGATCAGTGTAAGACCCTGGCAGGACTATGATTTTAAAAAGTGATAAGTGATCATATACAAGACCATAGTTATACTATGGCAAAGTGAAAGTGAAGTTCTCAATTTTCCTTTACCATTCCCTAATTTGGTTAAAGAATGATATATGACAAATGGGCCCAAAAGAATTAATGGAAATGGATAAGTGGTAGTGAGTTTATTTAGGGAATTCACCAATGACTGTGATTGACAGGTGAACTTAATAATTGTGTATATAGTATAAGTGTATAAATATTTGGTAAGATTTATGTTTTATGCCTATGAACTTACTAAGCTTTTATAAGCTTATTTGAGTGTATTCAATGTCTCTTGTAGATTGACGTGGAAGTATACGGAGGATCAGATCAACACAGAGGATCACACTATCCAGATTATCTCCGGTAGCTTTTGTAAATTTTCTTTTTGATTTATATGGCATGTATAAGGCTTGGTGATTATATAAATATTAAGACTTTGTATAATGAATATACATTAAAGTAAAGAATGATGAGTATGTTAAATAGTATAATTATAATAGAAGTATAATTTTGTATTAAATTGATTGAAATGAATTTGTTGGTTGGATTGGTCTTGGTTTTCAAAATTGCAGGGAAGGTTAGATATTTATAAAGGGGTTATATTAAGCAAAAAAAATCTTATGGTTTCGATTTAATTCTAGTTTGGTCTCGAAGTATGTTTTGGGCTTTGGAGGCCCATCTAAAGGACACCATGACATGTTTTAGTAAATAAATAGTATTTAACTCGTATTAATGGAAAATTAATTCGGTAAACTCTAGTAATGCCTCCTACCCTATTCCGGCGATGAATATGGGTAAGGGGTGTTACATTTAGTGGTATCAGAGCCCAGTTTAGCCGGTTCTCAGAACATGTGTTATGTGTAAACTGTTTTGAAATACATGCCATATAAATCTGTGATAGTGTGATGTGTATGATCCGATCTAGTCTTTTTCATTTTTATAGATACTCTCCGATTATAAAGATGTTAGATAGACCTAAACGTACTGAACAGGAGGAAGCTAACAGTAGGGTGTAAACTCCAGAACAAGGAACAAGTAGTGATATTCCAATCTCTATGATGCGAGAGCGAGAACTTAAAAATATGATTTATGGAGTTATGAATCAGTGGTATAAGGAGATGATACAAGAAAGAAGTCAGTCTCAACCACCTCCTCCCCCTACTGCACCACCTATGGTACCTACGGTTGCTCCTCCACCTTCAATAATTGAAACTAGTAAACGTTCTCCGATCGAAAAGCTTAGGAAGTTTGGAGCTGAGGAATTTCGAGGGAGATCAGATGATGACCCTGTAAAAGCTGAGTATTGACTACAAAGTTTGGTAAGAATTTTTAAACAGATGACTTGTTCTCCGGAAGATTATCTACGATGTGCCGTTTCATTGTTAAAAGAAGAAGCATATAATTGGTGGGAAACTGTGGAAGCTGTAGTACCTGCAGAAAAGCTTACTTGGGAATTTTTCCAGAACGAGTTTAAAAAGAAATATGTGGGGAAAAGATATCTAGATAAGAAAAAGAGAGAATTTCTTGATCTACGGCAGGGAAATAAGTCAGTGGCCGAATACGAAAGAGAATTTGTCTACCTCAGCAAATATGCTCGAGACATTGTACCTACGGAAGAAGAAATGTGTATCAGATTTGAAGAAGGGTTAAATGATGAGATTAGAATGATGATTGGGGCTAATGAAATACGAGAGTTCGTTGTTCTGTCAGACCGTGCTCAAAAGCTTGAAGAAGTATATAATAGAAAAATGCAAAGAGATCGGAAAAATAAAGAGTCATTTAAAAGAGGTGCTTCTAAGTCATTTTCAGATTTGCCGGTGAAGAAATCTAGAGAAGAAATTAGTCGAACTACATCTGTGCCGGGAAGATTGGGTAGAGGTAGATCAAAACAATCTGATTTGAAGGAATTTGATAGACCTGCAGCAAGTGTGAGCAGTGTTCAGAATACTCCCAGGCCTAAGTGTCAATATTGTGGAAGACATCATTTCGGTGAATGCAGGACTAAGATGGGGGCTTGTTATAAATGTGGGGCTACTGATCATCTTATTCGAGATTGCCCCCAGTTGTAAAAAGATGAAGTGGATCAGAAAGAGATACAGAGAACCACTCCCCAAAGAAGTAGACGTTCAGGCCAGAGCAGTGCTACAGGGGCTACCCGTTCGAGTATAAGAGAACCAGTTAGTCAATCAGAGAATAGAGCACCAACACGTACCTATGCCATTCGAGCAAGGGAAGAGGCTACGGCTCCTGATGTAATTGCTGGTATTTTCTATCTTTATGATGTTACTGTTTATGCATTAATAGACCCTGGGTCTACTCATTCATATATTTGCACTATGCTAGCATCTGAAAAGAAATTATCTGTTGAGTCCACTAATTATGATATACAAGTCACTAATCCATTAGGTCAAAGTGTGATGGTTAATTTAATATGTCGTAATTGTCCACTGAAAGTGAAAAGCTGTGAATTCCCTGCTGATTTGATGTTGTTACCCTTTCAGGAATTTGATATTATTCTGGGAATGGATTGGTTAACAAAACATGATGCTGTAGTGAACTGTCGAGAGAAATGGATTGATTTGAAAAATCAGACAGGAGAAATGATTTCGGCTGAGTTTGGAAATATGAAAGATAATGTCCGAATTATTTCAGCCTTTTCAGCTCAGAAGCTAATACGAAAGGGTAATGAAGCATATTTAGCTTACATTCTTGATATTCAGGATTCTAAATCAAAGTTGAAACAGTTGCCAGTTGTTAATGAATTTACTGATGTGTTTCCTGAGGAATTGCCGGGTTTACCACCAGATCGTGAAGTTGAGTTTGTGATTGATGTGATCCCGGGAACAGCTCTAATATCCGTAACACCATACAGAATGGCACCGACAAAATTAAAAGAGTTGAAGACTCAGTTACAAGAATTGTTAGATAAGGGGTTTATTAGACCGAGTACATCTCCTTGGGGTGCACCTGTTTTGTTTGTGAAAAAGAAAGATGGCTCGTTGAGATTGTGTATAGATTACAGACAGTTAAATAAGGTTACAATCAAGAACAAATATCCTTTGCCCCGCATTGATGATTTGTTTGATCAGTTGAAAGGTGCTGCTGTGTTTTCAAAAATAGATCTTCGATCTGGGTATTATCAGCTGAAAGTTAAAGAATGTGACGTGCCAAAAACTGCCTTCAGAACTCGATATGGTCATTACGAGTTTCTGGTAATGCCATTTGGTTTAACTAATGCTCCTGCTGCATTTATGGACTTGATGAATCGAATTTTTCAACCTTATTTGGATAGATCCGTGGTTGTATTTATTGATGATATACTGATCTATTCGAAGACCGAGCCTGATCATGCACAACACTTGAGAAGTGTGTTGCAGACCTTGAGAGAGAAGCAGTTGTATGAGAAGTTCAGCAAGTGTGAATTTTGGCTACAGGAGGTTGGATTTCTGGGTCATATTGTTTCAGCTGAAGGAATTCGAGTAGATCCAAGTAAAGTGTCAGCAGTGGTGAATTGGAAAACACCAAAGAACGTAACAGAAGTGCGGAGTTTCTTGGGATTAGCGGGATACTACCGCCGATTTGTTAAAAATTTTTCAATGATTGCCTTGCCGATGACTCAACTACTTTAGAAGAATGTTAAATTTGTATGGTCTGAAAAGTGCCAACAAAGTTTTGACCAGTTGAAGAAAATGTTGACAGAAGCTCCCGTGTTAACTCAACCAGAATCAGGTATACCATATGTTGTGTATAGTGATGCATCTTTAAATGGCTTGGGTTGTGTTTTAATGCAGTTAGGGAAAGTAGTGGCATATGCTTCTCAGCAATTAAAACCACACGAGAAAAATGACCCTACCCATGATTTGGAGTTGGCTGCGATTGTGTTTGCTTTAAAAATCTGGAGACATTATTTATACGGGGAAAAAAGTTATGTGTATACCGATCACAAAAGTCTGAAATATTTGATGACACTGAAAGAGCTAAACTTGAGACAAAGACGGTGGCTCGAACTATTGAAAAATTATGATCTTGTTATTGATTATCACCCAGGGAAAGCTAATGTGGTCGCTGATGCACTTAGCCGAAAATCATCATTGTTTGCACTTCGAGCAATGAATGTTCATTTGTCTGTTAATGAAGATGGTTCAGTATTAGCAGAATTGAAAGCAAAATCTACATTCCTTCAACGGATCCGTGAATTATAGAGTGATGATCCGAAACTAGTGCTGAAACGACAAATGGTTCAGGATAATTTGAGTTCATTATATAGCATTGATGATGGTGGTATGCTGCGTTATCGTAATAGAATTTGTGTTCCGAATAATTCAGAATTGAAAAATGATATTCTTGCTGAAGCTCATAATAGTAAGTATTCTATTCATCCGGGTAGTACAAAAATGTATTGCGATTTAAAAAGAATGTACTGGTGGCCTGGTATGAAACGAGAGATTTGTGAATTTGTTTCAAAATGTCTAATCTGTCAGCAAGTGAAAGCAGACCATCAAGTACCAACGGGTTTATTACAACCTATTATGATTCCTGAATGGAAGTGGGAACACATTACGATGGATTTTGTATCAGGATTGCCTGTGACTCCGAAAAAGAAAGATTCAATCTGGGTTATCGTTGATAGATTGACAAAGTCGGCACATTTTATTCCAGTCAGATCAAATTTTCATTGGAGAAGTTAGCGGAATTGTATATTTCTGAGATTGTGAGATTACATGGAGTTCCAGTATCTATTATTTCGGATCAGAATCCGAGATTTACTTTGAGATTTTGGAATAAATTACAGGAGGCTTTGGGCACTAAATTAAATTTCAGCACAGTTTTTCATTCTCAGACAGACGGGCAGTCAGAGCGAGTGATTCAGATTTTAGAAGATATGTTAAGGTGTTGTGTACTTGAGTTTGGCGGCAGCTGGGAAAGGTATTTACCTTTAGTCGAATTTGCTTATAATAATAGTTATCAAACTAGTACTAAAATGGCACCATTTGAAGCTCTGTATGGAAGAAAGTGTAGAACTCCATTATATTGGTCTGAATTAAGTGAACGGAAACTAATGGGAGTGGACTTGATTCGGGAAACCGAAGAAAAAGTTCGTATTATTCGAGATTGTTTAAAAGCTGCCTCCGATCGACAAAAATCATATGCAGATATAAAGAGAAGAGATATAGAGTTTAATGTGGGTGATCGTGTATTCTTGAAAGTGTCACCGTGGAAGAAAGTTTTGCGGTTCGGTAGAAAGGGAAAACTCAGCCCACGATTTATTGGGCCGTATGAAATCATTGAAAGAATCGGTCTGGTAGATTATAGATTGGCTTTGCCCCCGAAACTTGAAAAGATTCATAACGTGTTTCATGTGTCTATGTTGAGACGGTACAGATCAGATCCATCACATGTAATTCCTCATACGGAAATAGAGGTCCAACCCGGCATGACTTATTCAGAAGAACCGGTGAAAATTCTAGCTTGGGAAATTAAAGAGTTAAGGAACAAACAGGTACCGTTAGTAAAAGTGTTGTGGCATCGACATGGTGTGGAGGAGGCAACCTGGGAAACAGAGGAATCAATGAGATCACAATATCCGAACCTATTTTCAGGTAACAAATTTCGAGGACGAAATTTCTTAAGAGGGGGAGAATTGTAAAAGCCTGAATTTTCAGTGGTGTCGGAATAGTGATTCGAGATCACTAAATCCGACAAATGAGTAGAAAATATTAATAATTTAGTGAATATAAGTTAAGTGTGAAGTTAGGAAAATTTTTGAAATAGCGAATAGTGTGCTAGAAATAAAAAAATTAAATTAGAATCGGAAACAAGATATCGAGAGTTTGAAAATTTTTAAAACGAGCCATAAATATTTTTATAAATATTTATGGAGTGTTAATACGTTAGTATTAAAGTTTCGTCAAGAAATTTTAAAGTTTCGATAGTTAATTGAATAAAAAGGATTAAATTGTAACAAATGTAAAATTATGGGAAATGATTAAATAGCTTAAATGATAAAAGAAAGAGGGTTTAAAAGGCAAATAGACCCAAGGTCTATTTGGGCTGGACGGCAAGGTGCATGAAATCAGCAGGAAAATTGATGAATTAAGGGCAAAATTGGAATATTGCAAAAATTTACTTAATAAACTAGGACTAAAGTGGAATTATCTAGAATTCTCATTATTTTTCTGCATTCTCATCAGCAAAAACACCATAGAAGGGTTTTCTTAAGCTGGTTTTTCATATTTTTATTGCAAGTAAGTTCAATTCTTGATTATTTCTTGAAATTTTTGTGTTTTTATGACTTTTACAACTAGGTCCACTTGTTTAATTCATTAGTTTTTGATTCTATGAAAGAAATTGAAAGCTGATATGAATATGTGCTGGAATTATATGATGATTTAGCATGGAACTAGAGTTTTAAATTGTTTATATGCTGATTTTATTGAAAGAATTGAATAGAAAGTGAATGTTTGGGATCTAAAGGTGAAATAGTTTGAAGTTAGGGTTTTATGTGGAAATTCTGAATTTAAATAATTGTGAAATAACTTATAATGTTAAGGTAAATCATTAATTGGGAAGAATTAGCTTCATTGAGGGATTAATTGAGTAAGGACTGAATTGTATGAACTGTGAAATTTGGGGCAAAAATCGAAATCAACATTTGCACTAAAACAGTTTTGGACAGTAGCAGTAGTCTAACTTTGAAAAATCACCATAAATTGTAGAAATATAATTAGAAGATGAAAAAAATATTAAATTAAAGCTTATTGAGTCTAGTTTCTCATAGAAGAAACAGTGTAAGCAACAAAATTGTAGATCATGAGATATAATAGATTTTGTGAGACAATGTCAGAATGATTTCGGGATCGCCTGTTCTGACTTTTAAAAATCATAAAAACTTGGATACAAATAATTAGGGGCTTAAATTTATATTTTTAAAATCCTTAATGAGTCTATTTTCTATAGAAACAAACATGGAAATTAGCCGAATTCTGTATGAAGAGATAACTAATTTTTAGTGAAGAAGGGTCGGAATTGTCAGACAGCAGAACAGGGGTGACTTTAAAGAATAAACTGTACTTATTGGCTAAACCAAAAATTATAAAAATTTTATGATAAGAAGATATAAGAGGCTAGTTACAGATAAAATTAGCGGATCCTAATTTGGAGTTCTGTAGCTAAAGATAAAAATAATCTAGTGACTATGACACCGATGGACAACATTGGAATATACATAAGTAAACAATTAAATTATAGATAATATTACTTATAAGCGGGTTGAAGATGAAGTCAATACTGATAAATGAATGATTTTACAATGATAGATCGAGAACCCGAAGCAAGTCGAGGAAAAGAAAAAGTAGCTGATTAGTCCCTGAATTTTCACAAATTTTACAAATCGACCCATGTAAGTTCATATGGTTGACGTTTAATGATTATATGTTAAATTTATGAATTATATAATGTATGATGAAATATATTTATTGATGAATAGAAAATAAAATAACAACCTGAAAATCGAATAAATGATCAAATTGAGTGGAATGTCGGATTTGAGTACTTCTGATCAGTGACAAGTGATAAGTGGTAGCCTCAGCTACACTTATCTGATCAGTGATAAGTGAGAAATGATAAGTGGTAGCTTAGCTACTCTTATCTGATCAGTGACAAGTGATAAGTGATAAGTGGTAGCTTTAGCTACACTTATCTGATCAGTGACAAGTGATAAATGTGATCAGTGTAAGACCGTGGCAGGACTATGATTTTAAAAAGTGATAAGTGATCATATGCAAGACCATAGTTATACTATGGCAAAGTGAAAGTGAAGTACTCAATTTTCCTTTACCATTCCCTAATTTGGTTAAAGAATGATAAATGACAAATGGGCCCAAAAGAATTAATGGAAATGGATAAGTGGTAGTGAGTTTATATAGGGAATTCACCAATTACTGTGATTGACAGGTGAACTTAATAATTGTGTATATAGTATAAGTGTATAAATATTTGGTAAGATTTATGTTTTATGCCTATGAACTTACTAAGCTTTTATAAGCTTATTTGAGTGTATTCAATGTCTCTTGTAGATTGACGTGGAAGTATACGGAGGATCGGATCAACACAGAGGATCACACTATCCAGATTATCTCCGGTAGCTTTTGTAAATTTCCTTTTTGATTTATATGGCATGTATAAGGCTTGGTGATTATATAAATATTAAGACTTGTTTAATGAATATACATTAAAGTAAAGAATGATGAGTATGTTAAATAGTACAATTATAATAGAAGTATAATTTTGTATTAAATTGATTGAAATGAATTGGTTGGTTGGATTGGTCTTGGTTTTAAAAATTGCAGGGAAGGTTAGATATTTATAAAGGGGTTATATTGAGCAAAAAAAATCTTATGGTTTCGATTTAATTCTAGTTTGGTCTCGAAGTATGTTTTGGGCTTTGGAGGCCCATCTAAAGGACACCATGACATGTTTTAGTAAATAATGTAACACCCCGAACCCGAGACCGTCACCGGAGTCGAACACGAGGTGTTAACAGACTTTTAAAAATTTTCCAGACACTGCCAATCTGCATAATAGTCGCTTTAAAAATCATATCTTGAGTTCAGAAACTCGGAATCCAGTTCCGTAAATTTTTCCTGAAACTAGACTCATATTCCCATCTACATATTTTTTTCTAGAATTTTTGGTCAGGCCAATTAGTACAGTTTATTAGTCAAAGTCTCCCATGTTACAGGGATCGACTACCCTGACCTTTGCGCATTACGACTTGGATATATCCTTGTACAGGGCTCCAATACTGATGCCGTTTGTTTCTATAGAAACTAAACTCAGAGAGGAATCTATCCATATATGGTATGACTCCTAATTATCTCTGGTTAATTTATAATGAATTTCCAAAGTCGGAACAGGAAATCCAGAAACCGTTCTGTCCCTATCTCACGAGAACCTGAATATCTCTTAACATACTGTCCGTATGATTGTTTCGTTACTTTCCTATGAAATTAGATTCATCAAGGTTTGTTTACATAATTTATTCACTATTTAATTCCCTTCCTACTATTTTTAGTGATTTTCCAAATCTACATCACTGCTGCTATCAGCATCTGCCTTTAAGGTAGACTTTACCTATTTCATGGTTTCCATGATTCAACTAGCCCTTTTTGCATAAATAGCACAATTTATGATAGTGATTAACCATTCCCATGGCTAATCCTTGTCAAGAATATCCACACCGAATGATTATAACATTGTACTCAAACACATATAAGCCATTTTCGCATGGCTATCCAAAATTATACAAGTCCAAAGGGTCCACGACCCACAACAAACGGGTAGTCCTATACATGCCATTTCGAAGTTCAACCAAAATTGTACCAAAAGGGGGCTTTGATAGTGTGAGCGACTTTGACCTCAAGATCCCGAGTCCGATAGCTGGAGAACCAATCTATAAAACAGAGGAGCAATGAAACGGAGTAAGCAATTTATGCTTAGTAAGTTTTGAGCAAGGAATTCCAGCACAACAAAAGTATAGCATTCATATGGCTAAACGGATAATTTCATATGCACAAATTTTCGATATCATACTTGCTTCACATTACCAACCCTTATGTACATACACAAAAGATCAACTCAGCCAAAGGCCGGTAGCTCGTTTATCAACTGAGCGAATACTTATTTGTAAGGGCTCAACTAAATTCAAGCACATACGAAACATACCTCAATGTTGGGATGTTTCGAGAGTATTAACTGGAATTTTACAGCAAGTTCATTCATTCCCGAATCACGTACCTTCGGAATTTAACCGGATATAGCTCCTCGTTCAAATGCCTTCGGGACATAGCCCGGTTATAGTAATTCGCACAAATGCCTTCGGGACTTAACCCGGATTTAGTAACTCGCACAAATGCCTTCGGCCTTAGCCCGGAATTAGTATCTCGCACAAATGCCTTCGGGCTTAGCCCGGAATTAGTATCTCGCACAAATGCCTTCGGATCTTGGTCCGGATATTGTCACTTAGCACAAAGCCTTCGGGACTTAGCCCGGACATCATTCAAATAACCATGCACATTTAACAATAAATCATGGCCCATTCGTATTTCATTTTCGTTAGCAAAACTCAAACACAAGACATTTATCATTCTTGCAAATTCGGCTCAATAGCCACACAAAGAGCATGATTTTAATTTGCTTAAAACATGATCTAATCACATCATAATTTAAGCTCTCTTACTCAAGAACTTACCTCGGGTGTTGTCGAACGATTCCGATAGCTATTCGACCACTTTTTCCTTCCCTTTATCGGATTTAGTTCCCCTTTGCTCTTGAGCTTAATTAAACAAATAAATTGATTTAATCATTTGAGCATTGAAAAGAGGAACACAAGGCACTTAGCCCATATTTATACATTAGACATTAAAGTCACATATGTACGGAATCATGAATCAAACTCAACACTTTAGCTAATTTTTCCCCCTTGACCGAATATGCATGTCTATTTTGGGGCCGATTTCAACACTTAATACATTCTACAAGTATGGTCACTTGTATTGACTAAACACCCTTTTGTTTCAAGTTCAAAACTTGGCTAATACACACATATACACACTAGTAAAGCATCCTCTCCCTTTCCATCAATTTAACACATGCATTGCTCATTAACATGCAAAAGGTATATTCGGCCTTAGCACACAACTTGCTAGCCGATTCTTCTCCATTTAGCAACCAATGCACATATGTGCTCACTCAAAAATGCTAAAAAGGAGGTTCAAGAATCATCAAGCCTCCATCACATGCATCATTAACAAGCTTCATATTTAGCATGCAATGGCATTAACACAAACTCCACCTAGGCCGAATCTTAACTCATCTTCATGCCTCATCACCACAACATCAAACATCAACCAAGAATGATGCATCCATGGCCGAGTGTCATTTCCATCACATAGCAAGATTTAGACCATGGGCTAGGTAGAACTCAAGCTAACAACTAAAACATGCATGCATCTCATGGAACATCATCAAACATACCTTAGCCTAGCTACATGCATGGCCGAACCTCTTCAACCTTTCTTCTTCCTTCCTCCTTAAAATTTTTGGCCAAGGATGAACCAAAGGATGAGCATTTTTTTTCTTTGTTTTTCTTTCTAGTTTCGGCTAAATGAAGATGAAAAAGGATGAACAAAATTTTCTCCTTTCTTTTCTTTAGCTCACGGCAATGGGGGGGAAACAACCACTCATTTTTTTGTTTTTCCTTTCTTTATTACCCATACTCCTTATTTTATTTTTTTCCTACATACCTCACTAGGCCAACATGTTCCCAACATGTTTCCACCCATAGCATGGCCAACCACTAGCTCAAATTTTGGGTAATTTGACATGCAAACCCATCATTTTCACAACATGCATTAATAGACCATTTTAAATTAGCCTATCATATTTTCACCATGTCTCATATCGATCCCTATTTAATAATTTCTCATGCAATTGGCAAAATTGGAGAATGAAACTTCCACATACTCATGTACACACATAATAAGCATAGAATATGGAAATCAATTATTTTTATGACTCGGTTTAGCGGTCCCGAAACCACTTCCCGACTAGGGTCAATTTTGGGCTGTCACAAATAAATAGTATTTAACTCGTATTAATGGAAAATTAATTCGGTAAACTCCAGTAATGCCTCCTACCCTATTCCGGCGATGAATATGGGTAAGGGGTGTTACATCGAAGGCTCGTTCACACTATCCGAAGACCTAAATTGTTAAAATGGCTTGTATATTTTGAGTGTGGCATGTATAGAAATATACTCACTTTGTGTAAATGATCATATGATATGGTTATGGTTTGGTAAGAAAAGGGTTTGTAAATGATTAGCTATTGGAATGGCTAATCAAGTTTATATATGATAACATGTATGCTTTATGTCTTAACTAAACCATGAAAATCTTTGGAAAGGTAAAATTGGCCACAAAACAGAATCAGACAGCAGCATTGACATTAATTTGAAAAATCACTAAAAATAGTAGAAATAGAATTAAAGGATGAATAAGTTATGAAATCTAAGCTTGATGAGTCTATTTTCATATGGATGGAATAAAACAGGTAAATGAGTTATATTTTATGAGATATTTAAGTTTTGGTGGAACAGTGTTAGAGTGGTCTCTGAATCTCCTGATCTGAATTTAAAATTCACCATAAATTGTACAAAAATAATTAGAAGTCATGTTTTATATGTATAGATTCCAATATTGAGTCTAGTTTTATTAGAAACAAACTCATAATCATTGAAACTATGTACAAGGATATATCTGATTCGTAATACACAGGGGTCAGAGTAGTAGAACCCTAAAATAGGGGAGACTTTAATCAATAAACTTTACTAATTAGCTCAACCAAAAATTCTAGAAAACAATTAGTAGATAGATATATGAGTCTAGTTTTAGGAAAAATTTACAGATCTTAATTTTGAGTTTCGAAACTCGAGATATGAATTTTTAAGTGACTATGACGCAGTTAGCCAGCTTGTCTAGAAATTCTAAAATAAATTGTTTAAGCTTTTTAATTAATGAATTAAGTTTAGTAACACCTCGTAATCGACTCCGGTGACGGTCTCAGGTACGGGGGCGTTACATTATTAGATGCTGCAGATCCCCACATTGTCACTACCACACCGAATGAGGAAATCCCTTTTATGGTACTCAGTATTTTTCCATTCGGTACTGTAGAGGTGAGTCATCCCAAGTTCGACACTTTTAAGGTAAACAACACCCGATTAAAACCTTATTTTGATGAGATTAATAGCAGGAATGAGGAGTATAAACTCCTCAAACCACCTTGACCATTCACTGGAGAGGTAAGTTGAGCTTAGACTATAAATAAACGCTTCTCGGGAGGCAACCCGAGCACTAAAAATATTAATTTCTTTAAATTTTGGTATTAAACTCCTAACTTATTAATAGAAATCTTGAATACAGGCGTTTCCACAGAGACACGACCAAGAACACGGGTGTACTTAAGGCCGTGTGAAAATAGGGCAAAAGATTTCCCCAACACTGGCTACGATTAAATGCCATGGCCGTGCGATATGGCCCTGGTCGAGCCTTCCAAAACAACACGGGTGTGCGACATGCTCGTGTGGAAGAACCATGGGCGAACCTGCCAAAACAACATAGGCGTTCGACACGCCCGTGTGAAACACCCGTGGTCGAACATGTTAAATTAACACGGGTGTGGGGCTTGCACACATGGGCATGGGAGAAGCGAATGAAGCTAGACACGGCCGTGTGAACCCATACACCCAAGAAACACGGGTGTGTACTAAATATCAGGCGCACCCAAATTTGAAATTCGTGAATCACACAGGCTGAAATTAGCCCTTGTGCCCTGACCGAGTGTCCCAAAATCTATAAATACCCTGCACTATTCACTTTTTTTCCCATTCAAAAACCCTAACCCTAGTCGCTACAACTCCACATGGCCTTCCTGCCACGCCCGTGCGCCGGTTCCCACTTCATTTTTGACGCTCAATCTCTTTCCCTTAGCGTTTGTTTACTCCTTTCACTTCTATTTTACTTATTTCTAATGCTCATTATCAACCTAAACTTCATATCTTTTGAACTATTTTTCATTTTTCTATCATTTAATTTGCATTCTTAGGTTAGTTATCCTACATTTTGTGTTAAATCAAGTTAGTAGGAACACCTCATACCCATGACATTACTATGTTATTCTCATGCTATTACCATGCCAATGTATATCATTTAATTTGCATTCCTAAGTTAATTATCATACATTCCGTGTTAAATTGAGATTAGGAGAACCTCATACCCATTACATTTCTATTCTCATTGTCATTGTTATTGTGGTTGAGTTTGCTTTATATTAATAGTATTGGCTGAAATAGTTAGTTCCAAATCCATGCCTTTTATTCGAATTCGTTTACCTATTATTATTATTCTTTATATTACAGGCTTTTGATGTCGTCTTCACGAGGAAAGAAACCCGTCATACCTGCCTCAAAAAAGAACTATTCCAAATACTTCGGGCCCGACCTTTAATTGTGGGTCACTGCATCGACTGGACTACTGTAGAACAGGTTCAGTTGGCTGATTCGATTCGAGCCCTCCTGACCACCGACCCTTGAGAGCAATTCTTTGGGATTATCAAGCCGGCATACCTTGAGCTTACGATGGAACTATGCTCAACATTCCATCTTCAGACCTAATGACGTACTACGATGATCCTGGCATGGTTCAATTTCACCTAGGTAGATTAATCTGCCAGCTAAGCGTCCTAGAGTTTGGTGATGCACTAGGCTTAAATACGGAGCAGTTCAAGGAGGACAATGAACTACATGCTCTCAGTCGCCAAATACATTTCTCTCCCTCGAATTGCTGGCACACTTTGGCCCCTAGCACGACCTCTTACAATCCTAGCTGCTCCAAGGCATCAGTTCTCCCACCATCCCTGAGGTACTTACACGCTATTTTAGCTCACACGATTACAGGAAGGCAATAAAGCACTGGCGTCGTCAACATCCACGACGTCTACTTCTTATGGTGCATGTCGCAAGGGCACGTCATCGACCTTGCCTATTTCATCACCCTTGCGATTCAGCACCAGACGGAGTGACATCAGAAGGGGATCATCTCTATTGTCCCCTACGTGACTCGACTAGCACGACACTTCAGGCTCCTTAACAATTCGGCCCAAGAATCATCCCTCACCCTCATCGGCCAGATGTCTCCACAAGGCATCTTGAGCATCCTTAGCATGAGGATGATCGAGAGGCACCGAGGAACCTACCCTCCCCACTATCGTCTCGCCCAATCTACCGAGGATGAGGCCTACAAGGACATTCCTATTGATGTCCCTGCACAGGACGAGGACCCACCGACTCAGCCACCACCACCCTTTCATCCAGTTCATGCAGCGGCTTCATATGCTGACATCTCTGAGCGCCTCACTCGATTCGAGCAATAGTGTTTTCAATGATTTGACAACATTATGCCACTCTACAGTAGATTTGTCAAAACCCCCACATCTCATCGCCAGTCCCACCTCGTGAACCATCCAACGATGAAGATGTTAAAAAATATTTACTTATTATTTTATGTTTTTAATTTTTATTGAAACTACTTTTTATTTTTATTAGATTTTAGGAATTTTATTTTTAATTATTAATTTTGGTTATTTCTTTCTGAGTAATTATTCTTCCTAATATCCCCTAAAAAGTTGTTGATTTTATCACAGTTCTATAGAGCTCTTAAGCTCATCATCACATAGGAACTAAACCTCCACCAGGAAAGGTTCTCCATGACTGCCATGTCCTGCTCGCCCACGACCATAGCTACCACTAAAGATAATATCCTTTTGGCACAAGACATATGGCCTAATGAACCTCTACGACTGCCAGAGTATCCTTCTCCACTCTCAAACCGATTCCTCTCCAGAACTCCAATTCGAAGAATTCATCATACAGGAAGTTTCACTTCTCTCCCTATCTTATTTTTACACTCTAATATCTATCTTTGTACATTTAGGGCAATGTACATCTTAAGTGTGGGGGGCATTTATTTCATTATTAGAAAAATCCCTGAATGATTGCCTTGTTCTCTTGAAAAGCTTTCATATCATATTTAGGATAAATTTTAATTGATTTATGATTTTGATTGATAAATCTTGAATTAAAACATAGGCCTTTATGCATTGATTTTTTAAACTTTAAGACATTAGAGAATCAAGCATGATGAGTTGATTTTTAAGAATTTAAAATTATAGGTTGTTTCCCCAAGTCTAGGTATTACTTTGAATTGGAATTCACGAGTCTAAACATCAAAAATCCATAGTTTTTGTGAGATTTTTGAGCCTTTTGACCATCTATCAATCCTTTCATGCTCACTTTTATTATTGCTTTGAGTGCGTCAGTATTGAACTGTTATTCTATAACTTACTTGATTATGCATGTCGAGACCATACCATTTGATTTGATATATCGAAATGATTAAGGCACTTAGGATTAACACACTCATGCCATGAAAAGCCTACCTCCACGATTAACCCCTAGTAAACCCCCTTGAGCCTAACAAGCCATTCCTTGTATTAACCTCAATATTAACCCTTAACCCATTATTGTTGAAATCCCCTAAATTAATCCCTATTTTTGTCGAGATTTGAGTTGAATGGATTGCTTAGCTATGTTTTGTTCTTAATAGTTAGTCTATATTATTTAACTTGTTCTAAAAAAAAAACATGTATACACATTAGTAGTTATTTTCTGTTTGTAAGCTTCAAAAGTTAAATTCCATAGTCTAAGAAGAAGCTCTGTTGTACGCAAGTAATGATTAACTCTTTTTCTAGTTAGGTAATTTTTCAATTCAATCTCGATTCTAACCCTTTCTTTCAGCTTGTGACCACACCCCCTAACCAAGCCTCATTACAACCCTCTAAAGACCTTTTGATTGATGTATCATCTTAAATTATAGTGGTGGAGATTTGATTTTCATGCAAGCCTATGGTAATGACTTTTCATTATTGACCATTGAGTGCTTCATGTATTGTCCTTAAGCACCTTGAGTGATTTGAGTGAATCTTTACTGAGGATGTGAAACTCTGTGATATTCTGAATCAAAGGTAATTACTTAGATGCGGTGAGACACCTATGTTTGCATGATTAAATACTCAACTTGGAATGTTTGAAACTTTTATGTTCTTTTAGTTGATTCTCAATGTATGATTACCTATGGATTGTTCTGAGATATTATCGATAGAAATTATAAGTTGAGAAGAATTTATTTTGATTATGAGTTGAGAATTTTGCTTGAGGACAAGCAAATGCTTAAGTGTGGGGGCATTTGATAAACCATAAATTATGCATATTTTTACCCCATGTTTAATGCATTTTATGGATGATTTCTCATTAGAATTGGTGAATTTGATGCTCTTAATGCTTTAATTTCATGTTTTATACTTAGGAGAGCATAGAAGAGCGAAAGGAACGAGAAAAGGGCCAAAAACGGAGAAAATGGGCCAAGGAACAAAATCAACACGGCCTGGACCTCCTCACACGAGCAGACCACATGGCCATGTCAATTTGGTAACCTCGAGCATGGCTTGAAGTAATCGAGCACGGGCGTGTGCCACGGGTGTGTCCTTGCCGAGCCCAAGTTGAGTCCAATTCAGGAAAAGGCTAATTTTGAGGGATTCTAGGCATTTCAAAGCCTATAAATATCCCTTAGAGAAGGAAGAAAAGGGGGACGGAGAATAGGGAGTAAGGAATTACTCCAAAGAAGCCGATTGATCCATCTCAGAAGCTGGATTCATTATCAAGACTGAAGATCTCTCCTCAATTTCCCTTCAAGAGTTTTGGGTTTTCTTTATGTTTTGTACTCTTTATTCTTCCGAGATGTTTTCTTATTTACTTATGAACTAAAACCCCTAAATATCTAAGGGGAATGAAACCTAAGACGAATCTTGTTATTATTTTCTGAATCGTATGATAAATATTTAACTTGTTCTTAATTATGTGTTCTTAATTCTTGTTTTGATATCCCAGGATACTAATTCAAGACATGCTCTTATTCAAATGAGGAATAGACCCTGTCTAAGAGTACATTTTCATAATTAAGCGATGTTGATTGTGCGCCTAGACATAGGGTGACAAGATTTTGCCAGATTAGGGTGAAACCTAATAAGGGGATCCATAGATCGAGTTAATGCAACCCTAAAGTGTTAATTAGAGAAAAGTCTCGGTTATTCAATCTAGGGATTAGACGTTATTAGTCTTGAATAGGGATAATAACATAACTTAGGGATCTCTACAGAACAATTTGAATGAATAAATCGTCCGATTCGGAGCCAGAATAACAATTAAAGTCTAGGTGGATTTTTCCTTAGGTATTGTCTTAAGTCAATCGATTTTTCCCAAGAGCAATTCCCCAATTCCATTCTCTTTAATTGTTCTTAGTTTAGATAATTAGTTAATTAAAACAAAACCTCTTTATTCTTAGGCTAGATAATAAAAAGACAGTCATTACTAGTAGTTTTAGTTCTTTTGGGTTCGACAATCCGGTCTTGCTAAAACTATACAACTATTCAATAGGTACACTTGCCTACATCATAATAATAGTTAGTTTAAGAACGAGTAATTATAAATATTTAATACCTATCACGAAATAATGCGATCAGATATTCCATCGAGATTTTCTAGAAACTCAACGAGATTAACATGAGATGTTTGTGTTAATGAGATGTTGAATGATGAGATCATCTAGTTAAATTATATGATGCTTGATTATGTTACTAACTTGTTGATTGAGTTCATGTAATAGGGAACCATTTAATAATTGTTGGTTTCATTAGCTATCATGGATGCAGGTTAAATACTTAGTAAGTTTACTTTGCTGTTATTCGAGCTTACTAAGCATGTAAATGCTTACCCCTCTCTTTTCCCTATCTCACAAGCTTGAGGACTCATAAGGACTAGAAGACGATTGGAGAGTCGACACACTATCAACTAGCCAAGCTTTGGTATAAGGACATTTTTATTTTGTTCAATGGCATTTATAGGATTTTTGAGTATTTTGTTATATATGTCATTTGATTTGCCAAATGAAGGCATGTAAAATATGTTTATTTTTTTGTATATGGCCATGAAAATTGGATTAATTGAAGTAGGCTATGACCTACGAATTTTTGTATGGTTTTATTTACAAGTGATGAGTTGTTACCAATTGGCAATGAGTTACATGAACGAGCCAATTTTGGACGAATTAAAGTGACATGGAAACCCATAAACACTAAATGGGAAATAACCTTTCGTGTATGAAACCAATGATATGAGGTTTCCATACAACTAGTTTTATCAAGATTATTTACAAGTGTATAATCATGTTTTCCTTCGAACTTGGTAATCACTAGGTATAAAGAGTGTAAATGGGTGACTTAAGGCTTGGAAAATAGCCTATTAGGGTCTACACGATCAGACACACGGGCATGTATCTAGGCCGTGTGTGACACACGGCTCCATCCCATGGGTGTAGGCTATGGCCGTGTGTCCCCTGCACTTAAAATTTTATATCAAAATCGCACTCGAGTTGGCCACACAAGCATGCGTCCTTGTCGTGTCTAAAAGACAGTGTTGCCCACGGGCAGGCAGGACGGGTGTGTGCCATGGCTGTGCTGATAAGTCAGTGTAGCACACGACCGAAAGGCATGGGCGTGTCTCAAGTCACACGGGCGTATGAGTCCACACGGCCCATCTATACGGGCGTGTAACACTTTAAGACAAGGAAAATTTTCCAAGGTGCCTAAAGTTTATCAAATGTTCTCGGTTTTGTCCCACGCCATCTCTAGACATGCTTTAGGTCTCGAAAGCCTGTTTAAGGGAAAATATATACATATTTGAAAAGTTTTAAATTAGAGCGCAACTTAGTGACTTGATTTAATATGTTTATGAACGTGAAATCCCGGTAACACCTCGAGCCCTATCCCAGCGTCGGATACGGGTGAGGGTTGTTACATTTTATGGTATCAGAACTACGGTTTAGTCTATTCTAGCACTACCGTAGAGAGTATTGGGTTTTGTTATACATGCCATTATCGAATATTTATAGTGTGACGTCTACTAACTATTTAAATTGTTTTGAAGTAAATGTCTTCCAATCGAGTACAAGATGAGTCCGAGGGAGTTGAGAGCCATTCTTCAGCTTCCATACAACGAGCTGTATCTAGTAGTACTAGAAGGCTTATGTCAGAAGGCCAGGAAGAGGCCCAACCTGCCTTCTTTGACATGATGGATGAATTGGTTTAGGGATTACTCGAGAAATCGCCCCAACATACCAAGACCTCCCCCGCCCCCTAATCAACCTGATGAAGATGTGCCACAAGGTATGGCACCGATTAGAATTGGTAAGGCCCCTGTAGATAAACATAGAAAGTATGGGGTTGAGGAATTCAGAGCTAAAGTTGATGATGATGCTGAAAGAGCCGAGTTCTGGCTCGAAAATACTACACGGGTGCTAGATGATTTGTCGTGCACACCCGAGGAATATTTGAAGTGTGCTGTGTCCCTTTTAAAGGACACTGCATACCATTGGTGGAAGACCGTATCCTTGGTAGTGCCGAAGGAAAATATTACTTGGGATTTCTTCCAAGAAGAGTTCAGGAATAAATACATTAGACAGTAGTTTTTGGACTCGAAGCGAAAGAAGTTCCTGGAACTCAAACAAGGGAACAAACTATAGTGGAATACAAGAGAGAGTTCGTACGGTTAATTCAGTACGCAACTGGATGGGTTCAAACAGAATCAGAAATGTGTAAATGCTTCGAGGAAGGCCTGAATGAGGACATCAAGTTGTTGATTGGGATCTTGGATATAAGGGAGTTTGCCACATTGGCTGATTAAGCCAAGAAGGCCGAAGAACTTAATAATGAAAGAAAACAAACTAAAAGAGAGCTTGACTTGCAAGCAAGAGGTCTAGCGGTAAAACACTCTCGTTCTCTATGAAGAAAGCCAGGAGCCAGTATGAACGCTCCACTTTGTCAGTGGGATATTTAGGTAGAGCAAGAAGCTCTAAACGACGAGGTTAAAAGTCTTCCTCCCAGATGGTAACTAGTGTGGGGAGTGTAAATGACCAAAAGCCAAAGTGTAAGATTTGCAACAAATTTCATTTCGGACAGTGCCGAATGAAAAGTGGCACATGTTTTGGTATGGTTCTTTTGATCACTTTCTCAGAGACTGCCCAGAATGAGTCGAAAAAGAAGCGGATGTAACTCCGAAATTGAGTATTCCTATTCCTCGAGGTAGACCTCTAAAATACCCTGGGAGTGCTAGTGGCAGTTGAGTTGTGACTAAAAACGTTGCAAAACTAGAGGTTTGAGCCCCGGCAAGAACATATACGATACGTGCCTGAAAGAAATCCTCTGCTCCTAATGTTATTGTGGGTACTTTTTCCCTTTTTAATACAACTGTTATTGCTTTAATTGACCCGGGGTCGACACATTCATACATTTGCACGAGCTTGGTATCTAGAATGAACATACTCATTGAGCCAACGGAATTTATTATTAAAATGTCGAACCCACTAGGCAGATCAGTTATGGTTGATAAAGTCTGTAAGAATTGTCCACTGACGATTCAGGGTCATTGTTTTTCGGGTAATCTTATGTTGTTACCATTTAATGAATTTGATGTAATACTTGGTATGGATTGGTTAGCACTACATGATGTAATTGTAAATTGTGGTAGTAAGTATATTAAATTGAAATGCCCGGATGGTGAGATTCTACGGGTTGATTCAAGAAAATTAGGTTCGCCACCAGTTGTGATCACGGCAATGGTTGCTCAAGGATATATGAGAAAAGGGTATGAAGCCTATCTTGCATTTGTATTGAACACTAAGGAACAAAGTTGAAGATTGAGTCTGTGCCTATAGTATGTGAGCACCTAGATGTATTTCCAGAAGAATTACCCAGATTACCTTTTGAGAGGGAAACAGAATTTGGTATTGAGTTGGTGCCAGGGACAGCTCCCATTTCTATTGCTCCGTAGTTGAAGGCACAGTTGCAAGAACTGACAGATAAAGGATTCATAAGGCCAATTTTTTCACCTTGGGGTGCCCCCGTACTGTTTGTAAAAAAAAAAGATGGATTGATGAGGTTATGTATCGATTATCGACAACTGAACAAGGTAACTATCAAGAATAAGTGACTTGTTTGACCAGTTGAGAGGAGCCACCGTGTTCTATAAGATAGACTTGAGGTCTGGCTATTATCAGATGCGAGTTAAAGAATCGAATATACCTAAGACAGCTTTCAGAATGAGGTACAGTCATTATGAATTTCTCGTCATGCCGTTTGGGTTAACGAATGCACCAGCCGCATTCATGGATCTAATGAATAGGATCTTCCAGCCATATTTGGATAATTTTGTCATTGTGTTCATTGACAACATCTTGATTTATTCCAAAGATGAGTCAGAACATGCAAAGCACTTAAGAATTGTGTTACAGACTTTGCGGGAAAAGCAGTTGTATGCTAAGTTTAGGAAAAGTGAGTTTTGGCTTCAGAAAATTGGATTTTTGGGTCGTATTGTTTCGGGTGAAGGCACCCGAGTCGATCAAAGTAAGATTTCTGCTATTGTCGAATAGAAACCACCTAAGAATATAACCGAGGTTACAAGCTTTTTGGGCTTAGCCAGTTACTATCGAAGATTTGTGAAAGGATTCTCCATGATAGCAACTCCGATGACGAGATTGTTACAGAAAAATGTTAAGTTAGAATGGATGGAAAAGTGTCAACAAAGTTTTAAGAAGTTAAAAACACTATTAAATAAAGCTCCTGTTTTAGTATTTCCAAAGTCAGAAAAAGAATTTGTAGTCTATAGTGACGCGTCCTCAAATGGATTGGGTTGTGTACTTATGCAAGATGGCAAGGTAATAGCCTATGCTGCACGACAGTTGAAGCTGCATGAGAAAAAAGTATAGCCTATTCTGCACGACAGTTGAAGCTGCATGAGAAAAACTATCCTACACACGACCTAGAACTTGCCCTTATCGTTTTTGCTTTGAAAATTTGGAGGCATTATTTATATGGTGAGACTTGCCGCATATTCACTGGCCACAAAAGTTTGAAGTATTTGATAACTCAAAAAGAATTAAATTTGAGCCAACGGAGGTGGCTAGAGTTAATCGAGGATTACGAACTGATCATTGACTATCACCCGGGAAAGGCGAATGTGGTCGCTAACTCGTTGAGCAGAAAATCCTTGTTTGCATTAAGGGCCATGGATGCTCGTTTGGCATTGCTTAGTGATGGTTCAGTTTTTGCTGAGCTAGAGGCTAGGCTGACATTCTTTCAGGAAATCTATGATGCTCAAACTAATGATGATGACTTGCAAGCTAAAAGAATTCAATGTGAGTCAGGTATTGAATTAGATTTTTGGATTGGTTCTGATGGATGTTTGATGTTCAGAGATAGGATTTGTGTACCCAAAAACAATAAACATATTCAGAAAATTTTGCAAGAAGCACATAACAGCCAGTTGTCAATTCACCTGGGAAGTACCAAGATGTACAACGATTTGAAGAAAATGTACTGGTAGAACGGCATGAAAAGAGATATTCCTGAATTTGTGTCCGAAATGCCTAGTATGCCAACAAGTTAAAGCTGAACATCAAGTGCCTTCAGGTTTGCTACAACCTGTGATGGTCCTCGAATCAAAGTGGGACAGAGTTACTATGGATTTCGTGACAGGATTGCCATTGACTCCGAAGAAGAAAGATGCCGTATGGGTCGTGGTAGATAAGTTGACGAAGTCAACTCATTTTATTTCGGTGAGGACAGATTGCTCCCTCAATAGATTGGCTGACCTATACATTTCTGAGATTGTAAGATTGCATGGGGTACCACTGTCGATTATTTTCGACAGAGACCCGAGGTTCACTTTGAGATTCTGGAAGAAATTACAAGAAGCCTTAGGTACGAAGTTAAGATTTTTTTACAACTTTTCACCCTCAAACAGATGGTCAGTCTGAGCAGATGATTCAGATTCTTGAGGATATGTTGCGATGTTGCATCCTTGGATTTCAGGGTAGCTGGGAAAAATTTGCCGCTAGTAGAATTCGTCTACAACAACAGTTTTCAGACGAGTTTGAAGATGGCAACTTATGAGGCCTTGTATGGAAGGAAGTGCCGAACTCTATTGTATTGGACAAAACTTAAGAAAAATCAGATTCACGGAGTTGATTTGATTAAAGAAACTAAAGAGAAAGTTAAAGTGATACGAGACTGTTTAAAAGCGGCATCGGATAGGCAAAAGTCATATGCTGATCTGAAAAGAAAGGAAATTGAGTATCAAGTTGGAGATAGAGTATTCTTGAAAGTGTCTCCATGAAAAAGCTGTTGAGATTTGGCCAGAAAGGCAAACTGAGTCCACGACTTATCGGACCGTACAAGATCATTAAAAAAGTTGGACCGTTAGCCTATCGCTTGGCATTGGCATCTAAATTGGAAAGGATTGATGATGTGTTTCACGTATCTATGTTAAGGCTGTACCGATCAGACCCCTCTCACGTGATTTCACCGACTGAGATTGAAATTCGACCGGACATGACCTATGGAGAGGAACCAGTTAAGATATTGGCTCGTGATGTTAAACAGCTGAGGAATAAAGATGTAGCCTTAGTAAAAGTTTTATGGCATCGACATGGTGTAGAAGAGGCTACATGGGAACCAGAAGAAACCATGAGAAGCCAATATCCGAATCTGTTCACTGGTAAGACTTTCGAGGATGAAAGCCCCTAAGTGGGGGGAGAAATGTAACATCCCAAAATAGGGCCAAGTCAGAATAGTGGTTTTGGGATCACAAATTCGACATCAAAATATTTATTTTATGATTATTATGAGGCCTAGAATACGATTATATGCATGTGTTAAAGTTTCATGAAGAAATTCTTTGAGTAAGGTGTTCAATTGGAAATTAGGGACTAAATTGAATAAACTACAAAACTTGAATTCTAGAAGCAATTTGCATGAAATTGCTTTGGGTTATGAATTAGAAGTCCTTGGAGAGTAATTTTCCCAATTTCTAAATTTTTGGACAAAAATGGGCTTGCATGGATGAAATTTTAAAGAAATGGCATGAGGGCATTTTGGTCACTTGGTTTTGTAATGAAATAAAATGGGAAAAATCAAGCCAAAATCAGCCATTCTTCTTCTCCATGCTATCAAAATTCTCTTGTCACCATAGCTAGGGTTTTAAAGATTTCCAAGCTCAATAGCAAGTGCTCTCAAGCCCCGTTTTCAATATTCTTTGTATTTTTGAAATTCCGGTAGCTTGCTCTCTCCATTTCTGCCCATATTTCATACTAAGATTCATGTTTAAAATTTTACTCATGCATGAGTCACTTGTATTTTGACGGATTATGGAGGAACATGAAAGATGAATATGTGTTAAACATCTTTTCCTAGGTGGTTTTCATGAAAAACCCTTGTAGGGACCATTTTGCAAAAGTTGTAAAATGTGTGGTAGAAGTGTGAAAATAATGGAAAATGAGGGCTACCATAGGAAGGAAAAGTGTTCGGCTAGGCTTGGGTAAGTAGAAATTGTATGTGTTTCATTATACGAGCTTAAGGACTAAATCGTAAAAATATCAAAGGCTAGGGGCAAAACGGTCATTTGGACCAGGAGTGAGAATTAGACTTGTGATGTATAATGTGGGGTATTAATGATATAATTTTGTTGTCATAGACCCCGAGGAACAAATTCCGGAGGTCGATCGAGGTAAACGTAAGGTTTCAGAATAACTGAAACACAATTCCGAAACAAATACCAAGTAATTCGGATAACTTAATGTAAACCCCTAATATGCATAATTGTATGACTTATGAATGCATGATGATTGCTTTTATTATTGGCATGAAATATCATAGAAATGCATATTTGATGGTAACATGTGAAAAATGTCTCGATTGAGGTTAAAAAAGGAAATTTTGATGGATAAACCCTGATTGATATGTGTAACGAGATCCTGCATGTGTTGCAGTAAGGATTTAGCCCGGACGGGTGTTCCTTTGAATGGTCGAGCCTCTCGAAGAATATGTGTGCATTATGGATTTAGCCCATACGGTTAATCCGATTAAGGTCTAAATTTAGCCTGGACTGGTAATTCAGATCCGAGCTCATTAAGGGTGTTTGTCGAATTAAAGGATTTAGCCTAGACTGGTAATCCTGACATCACCTTATGAGTTCATAAAATGGGGGATTTAGCCTGGACTGGTAATCCTGCCTTAAAATGTGAGGTTCGCAGGAGTGCGTATAGGGAATGATCATTCGTATGAATTGACGGTTAATAGGTATTCCATCGAGATTTCCTAGAAACTCAACGAGAATAACATGAGATGTTTGTGTAAATGAGATGTTGAATGATGAGATCATCTAGTTAAATTATATAATGCTTGATTATGTTACTAACTTATTGATTGAGTGCATGTAATAGGGAACCATTTAATAATTGTTGGTTTCCTTATCTATCATGGATGCATGTTAAATACTTCGTAAGTTTACTTTCCTATTATTCGAGCTTGCTAAGCATGTAAATGCTTACCCCTCTCTTTTCCCTATCTCACAGAGCTCGAGGACTTATAAGGACTGGAAGACGATTAGAAAGTTGACACACTATCAACTAGTCAAGCGGTATAAAGACATTTTTATTTTGTTCAATGGCATGTATAGGATTTTTGAGTATTTTTTTATATGTGTCATTTGATTTTCCAAATGAAGGCATGTAAAATATGTTTTTTTTTGTATATGGCCATGAAAATTGGCCTAATTGGAGTAGGCTATGACCTATGAATTTTTGTATGGTTTTTTTTACAAGTGATGGGTTGTTACCAATTGGCAATGAGTTATATGAACGAGCCAATTTCAAATGAATTAAAGTGACATGGAAACCCATAAACACTAAATGGGAAATAACCTTTCATGTATGAAACCAATGATATGAGGTTTCCATACAACTAGTTTTATCAAGACTATTTACAAGTGTATAATCATGTTTTCCTTCGAACATGGTAACCACTAGGTATAAGGAGTAGAAAGGGGTGGCTTAAGGCTTGGAAAATAGCCTATTAGGGTCCACATCGTCGGACACACGGGCGTGTGTCTAGGCGTATGTGACACACGGTTCCATCCCATGGGTGGTGTGGGCTATGGCCGTGTGTCCCCTGCACTTAAAATTTTAAATCAAAATCACACACGAGTAGGCCATGTAACACCCCTTACCTGTACCCGAGGCCGGGATAAGGTACGAGGCGTTACCGGACAAACATACAAACATTAAACTAAAATACGGGCCATAAAATTTCATTCATATTTCAAAACATTGATTCACTTACACATAGTCCCTTATTTGACTCTACGAAGCCCAAAACATACTTTAGAAAGGGTTTGGGACTAAACCGAGAACTTACGAAAATTTTGGAAATTTCATACTTTAAGGCTCCACACGACCGTGTCCCAAAGTCGTGTTCCATACACAGCTGAGACACATGGTCGTGTTTCTGCCTGTGTGGAATATACCTAGGCTATTTTCCAAGCTTTGGTCAACCTTAATCTCTTACACACTTATACAAAATCAAAAGCATATAACATGGTATTCATTTAATGATTAAATATTCTCAATTCAACCACAAACATAGCATTTGTATGTCATCATACATGTGTCTCTCATACTCATTTTACCTTGTTTATTATAGTACCACTTATACATTTATACCAAGATTATCATCTTACCAAATATCTTTAGCTTAATCATCAAGCATTCATATTTAAAACTAGATCATATCTTTATAAAATACCACAATTCAGATGCACAAAATAACATGTTTGCCTGAAACATTTCAATTCAATTCCATACCCAACAAGCATTACATTGGGACTAGTCATATATATATACATGTCATGATACATATCATCCTGTTTCTGTTTTCTTATAAACACATATCATTTATTTCATTATATCAATATTTCATATACCATAGTTTCCATGTATTCCACATATATTTATTTTCCTCCTCCTCCTCTCCATTCCACATCCTTCATGTATATAGCATTCTTGTAATTACGATTTCACAATTTACTAATAAATTCTCACATCAAACTATCCACACGAGTCATAGTCACTTACTTATTTATAATTTGAGCTAAAGAGCTCAAAATTAAGATCTGTAAATTTCCCCTGAAACTAGACTCACATATCTTTCCACCATAAAATTTTCATAATTTTTGGTCCATCCAATTAATACATTTTATTCATTAAAATTTCCCCTGTTTCACTTTCTGATAGTTATGACCTCTCTTCACTAAAAATTAATTATCTCACAGTACGGAACTTGGATAATGTTCTTGTTGATTTATCTTGAAAATAGACTCATTAGGGATTTTAAAAAATATAAGTTTAAGCCTCTAATTATTTTTATCCAAATTTTTTTGATTTTTCAAAGTCAGAACAGGGGATCACATAATCATTCTGAACCAGTCTCACAAAAACATAAATATCTCAAACTATAGAACTCATTTTCTTGTTCTGTTTCTTTTATATGAAAATAAACGCATTAAGCTTTAATTTGATATCTCATTCAGTCTCTGATTCAATTTCTACTATTTTTGTGATTTTTCAAAATCACGTCACTGGTACTGTCTAAAACAGTTTTATTGCTAATTCACTCTTTCACACTTTCTTTGTATTAACCTCATTTTAACATACATATCACAAATCATTTTCACCACATTTCATACATCACAAGTATAGGCCCATGATCACAAGGTCACCATGAAATCATCCTCATGTATAACTTACTTGTTTATAACCTTACCACATCCTGGTCACTTAATGAACACATCATTCACATAACCAAGTTCCTGCACTTATTCATCACAAAACTCACAAAGCAATACATAGAGAGTCTCCCATTGAACTCTTTCGATCAATCCTCGATACTTGGTGGTTTCAACACATAGCTCCACCCATCATATAGTTCGGCTCTCTTGTACACATGGTAAACACTCAGTACCACCCATGTGACCTAGCCAATTTATCTCGTAGCTCCCTTGTCTACATGGTGTCCTTCACCTGGAACCACGCATGCGACCTAGCTACATATATCCCGTAGCTCTCTTGTCTACATGGTGTACACTTAGTATCGCCCATGCGACCTAGCTACATCATAATGTCTTGTAGCTCTCTTGTACACATGATGTGCACTCAGCACCATACATGTGACCTAGCTACATACTATCTGTATCATCCAATCTTTCCAAAGGTTCAACCGGGATTTCTCTCTCTTTTCCAACAATTTCACTAATCAAGTAATTATCCACAAACATATTTCCAATATTATTATAAAATATCATAATACAAGTAATATTGATGTATTACTTACATATAAACTTACATCTCATTTAATATTAAGGCAATAACATTAAATTACACATTGCCTTATTAAAAATCATATGAACTTACAATTTCCCATAATATCCATAATTATAGAAATCACATTTATGTATGATAATTCAATGCACTTCATGTACCATAAACATATTTTTAAATCAATTCATAAACTTGGCACCATAATCATTTAATTTAACATAATTCAATTAATTCACTAAATTTAACTTTCAAATATAAATTACAGCATTATTGCTGTATTATTATCATACCAACTTATATACTTTCAACACCTCAAAAATTATAATAAATATATCAATTTTACATTGAAACATGCATAAATTAATGCTTATTATACATATGAACTTACCCCGATACTAAAACGACCATTTTACCAACTTTCCCAATTTTTAATTTTTCTCTCATTCTAGGTTCAAATCTCATTTTTCGGGATCTAAAACATCATATTTTACTTATTTAATTAATATACTATTCAAAACAGTCCTTAACTCAAACTTTTGCAAAATTACAATTTTGCCCCTAAACTTTTGCATATTTACACTTTTGTCCCTAGGCTCGGGAATTAAACTTCACCCCATATTCTTATGTTTTATGACATGCTAATCACTTTTCCCTTCTATGGAAACATCAAATTCTCACTCTAACATATACTTACTACTATTAGGTATTTTTACCAATTAAGCCCTTTTACTCGTTTTCACTCAAAATCGAGTAGCACAAGTTGTCTAACATAATTTAAAACCTCATATTCTATCATAAAACAGCAAAATAAACACATTTATCCTATGGGTATTTTTCCAAATATGAACCCTAGCTTAAATTATTGCTAGAATAAGCTTAATCAAATTACCGAGTTCCAAAAATGTAAAGAACTTGAAAAACGGGGTTAGAACAAACTTACTATTGAGCTTGGAAAGCTTGAAAACCCTGGCCATGGCTTCCCCCATGCTAATTTCGGCCTCCATCAAAAAGATTAGTCAATTTTTGGCTTTATTTTCCCTTTTTGTTTCTTTTAATTACCAAATGACCAAAATGCCCTTCCTTACTAAACTTTCAAAAATTCCATCCATGTCCAATTTTTGTCCATCACTTAGAAATTGGTCAGATTTCTATTTAAGACCTCCTAATTAACATTTCAAAGCAATTTCATACTAGAAACTTCTAGAATACAGGTTTTGCAACTTATTCAATTTAGTCCCTAACTTCAAATTGAGCACTTTATGCATAGAATTGCTTCATGAAATTTTCACACAATCATGAAATCATATCATAGACCTCAAAAAAATCATAAAATAATTATTTCTATCTCGGATTTTGTGGTCCCGAAACCTCTGTTCCAACTAGACCCAATTTTGGGCTATTACAGGCCACACGAGTGTGTCTTTGCCGTGTCTAAAAGACAATGTTGCCCATGGGACGGGCGTGTGCCATGACCGTGTTGATAAGTTAGACTTGCACACGGCCGAAGGGAATCACACAGGCGTGTGAGTCCACACAGCCCATCTACACGGGCGTGTAACACTTTATGATAAGGAAAATTTTCCAAGGTGCCTAAAGTTTATCAAACGTTCTCGTTTTTGTCCCGTGCCGTCTCTGGACATATTTTAGGTCTCGAAAGACTGTTTAAGGGAAAAGACATACATATTTGAAAATTTTTAAATTAGAGTTCAACTTAGTGACTTGATTTAATATGTTTATGAATGTGAAATCACGGTAACTCCTCGAGCCCTATCCCAGCATCGGATGCGGGTGAGGGGTGTTACACACGGACTAGCACACGGCCTGGACATGGGCGTGTGCATTGCACAGGGGCTAGACACATGGGCGTGTGGTCTGGTCGTGTGGGCAAGTTAGTAGCTATGCCCTGTTTAGCCACGGCTTCGACACACGGGCGTGTCTAAACCGTGTGATGCACAAGGCCTAGTCACACGAGAGTTTGACCTTTTAAAAGTTGAAAATTTTTATAAGTTATGAAAATTTTTAAAGATTGTATACTCGTTTTTACGATCTTAATGAATGTGAATGAATGAGATTTACTGCAATGAGATAATATTTGATATTCAATTATTCTGGTTTGTGCTTTGAGTTTAGTAATGCCTCTTAACCTATACCGACGAAAGTTACAGGTTAGGGGTGTTACATTTTATTGGTATCAAAGCTATGGTTTTGTTGGTTCTACGACTACCATAACGTATATGAGTCTAGCTACACATTCCATATTTATGAACTGCTATAGTGTGATGAATCCTGACATTGAAATGTGCTTTTATATAGCAAATGGATCCCAATAGAGCTGTAGCAGACAATGTTCAAAGCAATGTGCTTGCTCCCGCGCAAGGGAAGGTGCAAGCTGATTCTCGACCGGATATGAGTAGCCGTGATGGTGAGGGTAAACAAGCCTTCTATCAGATGATGAATGATTGGTTCACTTAATATATTAGAACCAATCTAGCTGTACAACAACCTTCACCCCCAGTTTATTCTCCTCAAACTCCTATTATGCCACCAGTGAATCTGATATAGTTGAGTAAACCACCAATTGATAAGATTAAAAAATATGAGGCTGAAGAGTTCCGAGCTACAACAAACGATGATGTTGAAAAAGCTGAGTTCTGGTTAGAGAACACAATAAGAGTGTTTGATGAGTTGTCCTTGAGTCCAGAAGAATGTATAAAATGTGTCGTTTCACTTTTGAGATATACGGCATATCACTGGTGGAAAAGTTTGACGTCGGTGGTTCTGAGTGAACGAGTTACATGGGATTTCTTCCAAGCTGAATTCTGGAAGAAATACATTAGTCAGAGATTCATTGATCAGAAGCACAAAGAGTTTCTCGAACTTAACCAAGGTCGTATGTTTGCCACAGAATACAAGCGAGAATTTGTAAGGTTGAGTCAATATACCCAAGAATGTATATCTTCAGAAGCAATATTGTGTAAGAGATTTGAAGATGGTCTGAATGAAGATATTCGTTTGCTAGTTCGGATTCTAGAAATCAAAGAATTCGTGGTGCTTGTTGAATAAGCATGTAAACCTGAAGATCTTGGGAAAGAGAAAAGAAAGGTTGATTTTGAAGCTAAAGAGGTACGAAGGAGATCATCGAGAAAATCATTTCAATCTGGATCCAAGAAGTTTAGAGATGATAGCAGTCGTTTAAAGGCTAGTGTGGGACACTCGAACAATTTCAAATCTCCAGCCACATTTGTTGCCAGTGTTTATAGTGCAAAGAATGAAAAGCCTGAATGTGATCAATGTGGAAGACGACACTTTGGTGAATGCTGGGGTAAAAGTAATAATGGAGCTTGTTATAGTTGTGGTTCAAGAAATCATTTTATTAAAGATTGCCCAGATTTAGCTGAAAAAGATAATGTTCAAAATCTGAAGCAGAGTGGTAATGTTTCTCATGGTAGACCTCCCAGAAATTCGGGAAATGTAAGCGGTAGTGAGAGAGGAATGAAATACACAACTGTTAGATATGAGGCTCGTGCACCTTCCAGAGCCTATGCTATTCTAGCTCGCAAGGAAGCTTCATCACTAGATGTCATTACAGGTACGTTTACTCTCTATGATACTTCTATGATTGCTTTGATAGATCTTGGATCAACGCATTCGTATATATGTATGAACTTATTGAACAGTAAGAATTTGCCTGTAAGTCTACTAAATTTGTAATTAAGTTTCGTACCCCTTAGGCATATGTGTTCTAGTTGATAAAGTTTGCAAGAACTGCCCGTTAATGTTTCGAGATAATTGTTTTCCGGCTAATCTGATGTTATTGCCTTTCGATGAGTTTAATATAATTCTGGGTATGGATTGGTTAAATTTGCATGATGCTGTGGTGAACTGCAAACGAAAAATTATTGATCTGAGATGCAAGAATGATGAAATAGTCAGGATTGAATTAGTGATTTGAATGGATTTCCTGCTATAATATCTTCGATGAAAGCTTTGAGTATTGTGAGAAAGGGTTGTGAAGAATTTTTACATATGTGATTGATTCAAGAGTGTTAGAAAAGAAAGTTGAATCTATACCTGTTGTCTGTGAGTTCCCTAATGTGTTTCTTAAAGAACTTCTGGGATTACATCTAGTTAAAGAGGTACAATTTGGCATAGAATTGGTACCTGGTACTACTTCAATTTCGATAGCTCCGACTGAACTAAAAGAATTAAAGTCTCAGTTGCAAGAGTTGATCGATCGAGGGTTTGTCAGACCAAGTTTCTCACCTTAGGGTGCTCCGATTTTATTTGTGAAAAAGAAAGACGGTACGATGAGAATGTGTATAGATTATCATTAGTTGAACAAGGTGTCTGTCAAGAATAAGTATCCCCTACCCTGAATTGATGATTTGTTTGATCAGTTGAAATGAGCTACTATGTTTTTAAAAATAGATTTAAGATCAGGCTATTATCATCTGCGAGTGAAAGACTCAAATATTTTGAAGACTGCTTTCAGAACAAGGTACGACCACTATTAATTCTTTGTTATGCCATTCGGATTGACTAATGCACCAACTACCTTTATGGATTTGATGAATATAATTTTTAGACCGTATTTAGACCAATTTGTTTTGGTATTCATTGATGACATATTGATTTATTCACGTGACGAATTTGAAAATGATGAGCATCTAAGAATAGTGTTATAGACTCTGCGAGATAAACGATTGTATGCGAAGTTTAGTAAATGTGAGATCTGGTTGTGAGAAGTTGGTTTTCTGGGTCATGTTGTATCAGCCTTTGGTATTCGAGTTGATCCGAGCAAAATTTCAGCTATTTTGGATCAGAAACCTCCGAGGAATGTATCTGAAGTTCGTAGTTTTTTGGGACTTACTGGTTACTATAGAAGAATTGTGAAAGGTTTTTCGATGATTGTAACTCTGTTGACAAAACTACTACGGAAAGATGTGAAGTTTGAATGGTTTGAAAAATGTCAAAATAGTTTTGATCAATTGAAGACTTTGTTGATTGAAGCTCCGGTATTACTACAACCTCAATCGGGTAAAGAATTTGTAATTTACAGCGATGCTTCGTTGATTGGTCTAGGATTTGTTCTAATAAAAGAAGAAAAAGTTATTGCTTATGCCTCGAGACAGTTGAAGCCGCACGAAAAGAACTATCTGTCGCACGATCTTGAGTTAGCTGCATTGTGTCTATTCTAAAGATTCGGCGTCATTACTTGTTCGGTGAGAAATGCCATGTGTATTCGGATCATAAGAGTTTGAAGTATTTGAAGATTCAGAAAGACTTAAATCTGCGACATAGAAGATGGTTAGAACTGCTAAAAGACTATGAACTTGTGATTGATTATCACATGGGAAAAGCAAATGTTGTTGCTGATGCTTTAAGTTGAAAACTGATATTTTCTTTGCGTGTGATGAATTCTCATTTACTTTTGTTTGATGATGGTTCAGTTTTAGCTGAATTAAAAGTGAGACCTTTTTTCTTACAATAGATTATTGAAGCCCAGAAGATTAATAATGAGATTTTAGCTAAACGAGCTCAATGTGATGTAGAGTCTGATTCAGAATTCAGAGTCGATAATGATGATTTCTTGAGATTTCGAGATCGAACTTGTATTCCGAGAAATCTAGAGTTAATTCAAATGATTTTAAGTGAAGCTCACAGTAGTCGTTTATCTGTGCATCCGGGTAGTACGAAAATATATAATAATTTAAAACAACATTATTGGTGGTTTGGAATGAAAAGAGATATCTCTGATTTTGTTTCTAAATGTTTGATCTATCAGCAAGTTAAAGCTGAACATCAGGTGCCATCTAGTTTTCTACAATCGATTATGGTTCCGGAGTGGAAATGGGAACGAGTGACCATGGATTTTGTTTCAGGTTTGCCCTTGTCTTTGAGAAAGAAAGATGCAATTTGGGTTGTAGTTGATCGTTTGACGAAATCAGCTGATTTCATTCCGATTCGATTTGATGACTCACTTGATAAATTAGCTGAGTTATACATTTCTGATATTGTGAGATTGCATGGTGTGCGATTGTTGATAGTGTCGGATAGAGACCCGAGATTTACATCGCGATTCTGGAAGAAGTTACAAGATGTTCTGGGTATTAAATTGCACTTTAGTACTGCTTTTCATCCGCAAACAGATGATCAATCTAATTAGATTATTCAGATACTCGAGGATATGTTGAGATGTTGCATTCTTGAGTTTAAAAGTACATGGGAACAATATCTACCTTTGATGGAATTCACTTATAATAACAGTTTTCAGTTGAGCATTAAAATGGCACCATACGAAGCTTTATATGGTCGCAAATGTCGTTCACCTTTGTATTGGACTGAGCTCAACGAAAATAAGATTCACGAGGTTGATTTGATAAAAGAAACTGAACAGAAAGTAAAAATGATCTGAAGTAGTTTGAAAGCAACTTCCGATCATCAGAAATCATATGCAGATTTGGAAAGAAAAGACATTGAGTTTGAGATCGATGATAAAGTGTATTAGAAAGTGTCTCTGAGGAAAAAAGTGGTTCGGTTTGGTAGAAAAGGCAAATTGAGTCTGAGGTTCATCGGGCCGTATGAGATTATCGAGCGTATTGGACCGGTAGCATATAGATTGTTATTAGCACCAGAGTTAGAAAAGATTCACAATGTGTTTCATGTATCGATGCTTCGACGATACAGATCCGATCCTTCGCATGTAATTCCACCGTCTGAGATATATAACTTACGAAGAAAAGCCAATCCGAATCTTACCTCGAGAGGTTAAAGAGTTACGAAATAAGAAAATTTCGTTAGTTAAAGTGATGTGGTATCGACATGGTGTTGAAGAAGCCACGTGGGAGCCTGAAGATACTATGAGACAGCAATATTCAAATCTGTTTAACGGTAAGATTTTCAGGGATGAAAATCCCTAAGGGGGGAGAATTGTAACAGTCTGATTTTGACACTAGTCAAAATAGTAATTTCGGGACCACATATCTGAGTCAGAAAAATATTTTAATATTATTTTTCGTGCCTATTATGAGTGAATTGACATGTGTAAAAGTCCCATGTGAACATTTAACTGTTTGTGTGCTTAATTTGCAAAAAGGACCTAATCGCGAAAAGGAGAGCACCAAGAGTCAAGAGGAGCTAGAAACGAGCAAAAAAAAGGGACAAAACAGACCAAATCGAGAAGATGACACGGCCTAAGCCTTGCCACACGGGCATCTCACACCCCCATGGCCTTCGGGGGTGTCGACCAAGGTTTACACGATTCACACGGCCTGGCCATTGAGCCCATACGACCGTGTGCAATTTAATGGAGCGAACACGGCCTGGCAATCACGTCACATGGCCGTGGTACACGGGCGTGTCCCTTTTTCAAAGAGTTGTATTTTACACGGAAAAGGATACTTAGGGAGGAAGAAAGCTAATCCAAAGCCTATATAAATACCCTAAGTGTGACCTAAAAGGGGGGCCTCTTCCAGAACTTTTCTGGAATACAGAACCACACACTAAGAATTACTTGAAGAAAGCCAGATGACCATCCCAAAATCCAGAGCTACTCCAAGACTGAAGATCTCCCTCAGAATTCCTTCAGGGGTTTTTAGAGTTTTCTTCATGTTTTGTTATTTTTATACTTTTAAGATGTACTCTTATTTTATTATGACCTAAACCCCTTAGATACCTAATGGGGATAAAACCTGTTATGGATCTTGTTATTATTATCTAAACTGTATGATAAATACGTGATTTGTTCTTAATTATGTGTTCTTAATGCTTGAGTTAATATCCGGGTATTAATTCATGATTTGATGTGCTTATGCAAAGGAGGAATAGACCCTGTCTAAGAGTAGATTTGGCATAATTAAGCGGAGTTGATCGAACGCCTAGAAATAGGGTTACGAGATTTTGACGGATTAGGGTGAAACCTAATATGGGAGTCCATAGAGTGATTTACTGCTTCCCTAGGAGTTTTAATTAAGAAAGAAATTTCAATTAATTCAACTGAGGGTTAGACGTTATTAGTCTTGAAAGGGAGAATAACATAGGTTAGGGAATTTCACGGATCAAGTCAAGTGAATAAATCGTCTGGTTCAGAGTCAGATAACAAGTGAAATCTAGGTGGATTCCTCCTTGGGTGTCATTTTTATCAATTGCTTTTCTTCAAGTCTTTTTCCAAATTTTCTCTTTGCTTTAATTAAAAGTTTAGATAATTAGTTTAATAAACAAACCCTTTTATTCTTAGGCTAGATAATAAAAAGATAGTTATTACTAGTACTTTTGGTTCCCTTGGGTACGATATCCCGGTCTTGCCATTACTATACTATTGTTCGATAGGTGCGCTTGCCTTTTCGTCATGATAATAGTTAGTCTAGGTTTGATCTTTATTATAAATATTTATTACTTGTTATGAATCACGCGATTAGCTAGACTCTCACACAAACTACATTAGTCTGAGAATCAACTAAACCGTAGCTCTGTTACTAATAAACGTAACACCCCTCACCCGTATTCAATGTTGAAATAGGGTCACGAAGCATTACTGAACTTATCACACATTTAAACATACATCTTTAATACAATTAATCAATTCATGACCAATTCAATCACAATTAAACATTTCCTTCCTAATACAAGCCTACGAGGCCCAAAACATACATTGGGAGTGGTTCGGGATAAACTGATAACTTTGAAAACCTTTTTGAAACTTATGAAATTTTCTCAAAAACATGGGGCACACGCCTGTGTGGCCTAGCCGTATGTCTCACAAGGCCAATAGACACGCTTGTGTCACAGGCTGTGTAGATATTCGAATTAGGAGCACATGGCCATGTCCCAGCCCATGTTCGACCCTATGTAACTCTCTAACCTGGGTCACACGTCCAACACACGCGCCTGTGTGGCTAGACCATGTGCCCTAAAAATGGCCATACATGCCCGTGTGCCAGGCCGTGTGATAGGCTGTGCCAAACCTATAGGGTATACTGACTTATGCCACACAGCCAAGTCATATGCCCGTGTGTGAGACCGAGTGGAGCATATTGACTTGATTTTAATTTCAACACCAGGGGACACACGACCGTGTACATGACCGTGTATCGCACACGGTTGAGACACACACCCGTGTCTCTTCCCGTGTGGACAAAAATAGGCTATTTACCAAGACATTTTGCCACCCAAACTTATGCACACCTATATTAACCTAAATGGCATCAAAACATAACATTAAAAGGCATTCTAATTTACCAATTCAACCATATCTCATGCGCATTCTATTCTCTAATTTTCTATGCACACAAATCACAAATACATGCTATACTATTTATACCAATTCATATTTATAAATCAACTAATTATACACTTCTAGCTTGCATCATTTTGCATCAAAACCACAAGCATGTAACTACTCTAAAATCAACCACTTAACATCCTAATCTTTATAATTCCCAAGCATTATATATTCATCCATAAACTCACAATACAAAACATATATACACATATTTATACATAACCAAAACAACCAAATTAAGCCAACTCTCATGGCTATATTTACAAGTCAAAACATATACATTTATAAACCATTTCACATGGCCAAAATTATTAACTACCTATAATCAAAAAGACTCAAAATACATATACATGGCATATACTCAAAACATAAACTTAAAAGTACCAAATTTATAGCTTGATAGTATGATGATGTCTCCAATCCCTGAGTCCGAGCTAGCTTTAAAGCCACTATAAAACATGGAAAATTAAACAAAGTAAGCTATATAGCCTAGTAAGCTCGTATGAAAATAGTAAGCAAGCTTCACCACTCAATTACTAATCAAATTAAATGACATAACTTAAAACAAAGCATTAATCACAAGCTTAGATGAACTTAACCACATACTTGATCATAAACTCATAACTTCCATTGATTCAATGCTCGTATAGTTTTCAGTACATACCTATACCGTTACTTATCTATTTCTCACCAATTCACATCTTCAATATACCCATTGAACCATTCAAAATAGAAGTCGAATACTCAAGAGTCTCGCACACTAAGTGCCAGTATCATGGCCGAAGCCAAATCAAAGTAATTCACACTCGAAGTTCCGGTATCATGGCCAGAAGCCAAATCAATGTATCTCGCACCCAAAGTGCTAATATCATGGCCCAAAGCCAAATCAATGTATCCCTAATGACATGTCACTAGTATCCTAATCTATTCCTAAGGCTCATTCAAGATTTTCAATGTCGAATCATTGTTGAACGTACCCGTAGAGTTGAATTCACAATTCACAATTCACGAACTTACCTCGGATGTAAAAACGATAACAGGGGTCAACTAATCTAAGACTTTGTTCTTTCCCCGATCGAAGTTCGTATTTCACTTTTCTTGATCTAAATAATATCAAATTCAGCTTATTCAATTATCTCTCTATTCAATTTAATCCAAAACACTTATTAAAGAACATTTACACTTTTCTCCTAATATTTTAACAATTTTACAATTTAGTCCCTAGGCTCGTAAAACAAAATTCATTCCATTTCATCAAACCTAAGCCTAGCCCAATATTTATCATGCTTATAGTAGCCCAAAAATTTCATTTATTTCACATTTTAACCCCTAAATTTACACATTTCACAAATTAGCCCCTGATTTTCATTTTCATTAAAAATCACTTAACAAAACTTGTATATCTATCAACAAGCATTCATAATCTACCAAGAAACTTCAGAATACATGCTTATTCATCAATGGAAACATTCAAAATCTTTAATCATTTTGCAAAATAGTCCCTGGGCTAGCTTGACCTTGTTGCAACGATCTCAAAAACGTAAAAATCATTAAAAATGGGACAAAAATGGACTTACAACTGACAAAATAGGGTTGGCCGCACCTAGCTCAACAATGGCTTCTTTTTCTTCTTTCAATTTCTGTTGTAGATGATAAAGTAAAAGATGATAGCTTTTGTGGTTTTGTTATTTTACTTATTTAATTTACTAAATTACTTTATTAACCTTAACTAGTAATATTAAATTTTTAGTTAACCATGTACATCTATGTCCACTCACACTATAAATGGTTAAATTATAGCATAAGGACCTCCTGTAATTAATTTCATACCTATTAGATACTTTTATCTAATAGAATCCCACTTTTAGACTTTATGCGATTTAGTCTTTTTTATCAAATTAACTATTCAAACGAGAAAATTCTTAAACGAAACTTTCACACAATCATTCAATCATGCTATCAAAATTAAAATAATAATAAAATAATTATTTCGACTTCAGATCTGTAGTTCCGAAACCACTATTCCGATTTGACTAAAAGTGGGTCTTACAATTCAAAGGCACTGCAATGCATTCAACAATACTTACCTAAACATGTAAATTTTACCACATTTCAATTATCAAATACTAGTTCCATACTTTCCAAAACATGCCATAAGTTGACCATAATCATACTAATTCAAAACATACCATACGAGACATTGAAAACATGCATCATAAGATATCCAAAATGACACAATTTAGTAAGGTATCAAATGGTACCAACCAAGTTAGCTTCCATAACTTATACATGCCAAATCACCAACTAAACATTATATACCTTGGCCATTAAAATTTAGTAAGGTATCAAATGGTACCATCAAAATGCCATTACAATTCACCCCATATATGCCATTATAAACCTTGGCCAAAACACTTAAAAATTGTCGATATTTATTCTAGTTAGTGTGATAGATCTCTGAAGAGCTTCCAAACCGATCAATCTTCCAATAATCTAAAAATCATAAGAAATAAACTATGTAAGCAATGACTGCTTAGTAAGTTCGTTTAGACCAAAACATAACTTACCATTTCATTTGCATAACATAAAGCATAAGTGCATTAAAATCCAAACCAATATCTTGGTATAAGCCTATACATCATCATGAATATACAAGTTAGCACATTTGTACATAACTCAAATGAACTAACCATATGACAAGTCATTTTTCATATGAAATACATCATTTGATTCGTGAATTCTTTCTATAAGCTTATGCATAATTCCATCTGAAAACTTACCATTTCAATCCCTTTTCTTGCCCGTTGAACCATCTAGAATTACATTGGATACTTAGGAAAGCTCACATGAAGTGTGCTTTAACATATAACCGTAGCCTTTCCTTTACATCATTGCTCACACGAGTTGTGAAATGGGCCTGCTCACACGAGCTGTGGGTCGAAAAGTAAGCTACATGATGCTGCTCACATGAGTTGTGGAGTATCTGCAAAAAGTGTAGGACCTCAGCCATCGTTAGGACATTCAAGACCAACACTCGATGTAACACCCCAAACTCGGCCTAGACGTTGTAGCCGAATCTGGCGATGTCACATTAAAGTGTTTTTTGTAAAGTGTGATATTATTTAAAACCCCTTCTGTAAAAACCTCTTTAAGTGATCTTATAGATGATTTCAGGACATGTCATTTATTTTCCATATATGAGTCGTTTGTCGAAAGTTAATCATATTAAAACGTCGTTATTTGTGCACACTTATATATACATAACCAAACTAGCCAAATTAAGCCAATTCTCATGGCTATATGTGCAAACCAAAACATAACCATTCATAAGCCATCTCAAATGAAAAAACTCACTACCAAGATACATATCAAAATGACCACAATCCTATACATGCCATATGTCCAAACCATAAGCTCAAAAGTACCAAAGTGATGGCTGGATAGTGTGACGTGTCTCCGACGATATCTGAATTCGAGCTAGCTTTGAAATCACAATAAAGCATGGGAAAAATAAACAAAGTAAGCTTTATAGCTTAGTGAGCTCGTATAAAATAAACTCAACTAATCATAAATACGCAATTCATCAATTTGAACTTGTTAATTCATAATTCATAAATACTAACAAACCTTCCACATGCTTAATCATATACTTATATGCAAACTTCGTAACTTCTTCAATTTAAAGCTCGTATGATTCACATACATACCTAAACCAATCTGTAAGAAACTCATACCCAAATGGAAAAATGTTGAAAACTTGAATTCTCACACACTATGCGCCAATACATAGCTGAAGCTATTTTAATATCGCACACTAAGTGCTATACATAGCCGAAGCTATCTCAAATCGCTCACGAAGTGCTATACATAGTTGACGCTATCCCGAATCGCACACTAAGTGCCATACATAGCCGAATTCTTGTCAAATATAGTCGAATTCTCGTCAAATATGACTATAGTCTCGTATACACAATTTATGCAATATCAAAGCATTTAAAGCATAATTATAACAATGCTTATTACATATGAACTTACCTCGATTCAAAAGCGATGAATTTTTCGATTAATTGAGTACTTTATCTTTTCCCGATCCAAGTCCATATTTCTCCTTTCTTGATCTAAATATATTCAAAATTAACTTATTTTATCAACTATTTATTCAATTTAATTCAAAATATACATTAGGGCTATTTTACACATTTGCCCTTAAACTTTCACATTTTGTCCTTATTTCATAAAATCCCAAATTAATGAAATTACAAATATATCAATGCTAGATGAATTACTATTATGCCCCTAGTAGCCCATATTTTTCATTTATTTTAGATTTTAACCACTAACTTTACGCATTTATCAATTTAATCCCTATTTTGCATTTTCACTAAAAATCACTTAAAAAAACTTGTATATCTATCAAAAAACATTCACAATGTATCATCAATAAAAAAAATCATACATATTCATCAATGGTAACATTATAAATCTTTAATAGTTTTTCAAATTAGTCCCTGGGCTAACTAGACCTAGTTGCAACTATCTCAAAAATACAAAAATCATTAAAAATGGGACAAAAATCGTACCTAATTGAGCATACAAAGCTTGGCCAAATATCAAGCCCTAAAATTGGCTATTATTTATGTTACAAATGGCTAAGGAAGAAGATGAATGAAATTAAAGGCTTTTGTTTTATTAAATTAACCTTTAATTACCAAATGAAAAAATTAACCTTATTATTAATTCAAATTTTCAATTATGCCAAGCCATTATCATCCATTATCTAAATAATGGCATAATTACAGCATAAGGAACTTAACTTTAAGGTTATATAGCTATTTAATACTTTTAACTAATAGAACAATACTTTTACATTTTACACGATTTAGTCCTTTTTACAAAATTGAGCAACTAAATGCAAAAATTTCTTAACGAAAATTTCACACCATCATATATTCATGCTGTAAACATTAAAATAATAATAATATAAATATTTTGACCTCATATTTGTGGTCCCAAAACCACTTTTTTTATTTGACTAAAAAAGGGCTATTACAGTTTGTATGTTTGCATTTGAGGTGACTTGTATGGAATATTGGTTAAATGAGCTTGGACGATTGAATTGGTCATTTTATGTTGGTTTTGGTCATGTTATAATGCCTTGATTATGTGCCAAAAATGCTTTTAGGTGGTTGCATGAGTTGGTGTTTGAAATCGCTTGAATTTGGCCAATTTCATGTCCACACGGCCTGAGACATGGGCATATGACTTAGTCGTGGCTGACACACGGGCTGGAGACACGGCCATGTTTCCCCTGTAGGTTTTAATTCATGCAAGTAAGGTTGTTACACTGCCTAGCACACGGCCTGGCACACGGTCATGTGTGGCTTGGCCATGTGACCTAACTTAGAGAGTTACACGGGTGAGAACACGGGTTGGGACACAGCCGTGTGTCCCTATTTTAATTGTTACACAACCTAAGACATGGGCATGTGCCTCAGCAATGTGAGGCAGACGATCATGTGACCCTTATAGTTCAAGTTTTCTAACTTCTTGTTATACTTTATGATTGTTTCTAATTTGGTCCTGAATTGTTTCTATGGTATTTCTAGGGCTTCAAGGGCTCGATTAAGAGACATTATGTATGTGATTGAATGTAATTAGATTATGTTTGCATTGATGTATGAATTAAATGTTTTAATGTTTCGTTTGTACGGTAATGCTCTGTAACCCTATTTTGGCAACGAGTATGGGTTAAGGGTGTTACATTTAGTTGTATCAGAGCTACAGTTTAGTCAGTTTTAGAACTAAAGGTAGATGTGTGAGTCTAGAAATACATGCCATTATATAACCTGCGATAGTGTGATAACTCCTTATTGAAATTGAAATATGTTTTCATATAGATAATATAACACCCCTAACCTGTATTTGTCATTGGAATAGGGTTACGAGGTATTACCAATCAATACAAATCATTCATATACATAACATATACATTTATGCATTTGTATATAAAACCGATGCATTAAATTCACATTACCCCTTTTATGGCTCTACAAGGCCCTAAAACATGCTTAAAAGAGGTTCGAGACTAAACCAAATAACATTTGAAAAACTTTGGGAACTTATAAAATTTTTCATGAAATTAGTGGCCACATGCCCGTATGATCAGGCCGTGTGCCTCACACGGCCACTAGACACGCCCGTGTCACAAGACTTGTGAAACCATGGCATACATATTGATTTGCACCACACAGCTAAGGACACACCGTGTGCCAGGCCGTGTGAAATCTAGAGGGGTTACTGACTTGGGTCACATGGCCAGCCACACGCCCATGTACCGATCCGTGTACCACAGACGACTAGTGGACACACCTGTGTGTTTAGGCCGTGTCAAGCATATAGGGTATATTGACTTAATTTGGAAAGGTACCCCAGGGGACACACGGTCGTGTACCAAGGCATGTGTCACACACGGTCGAGCGACACGCCCTTGTGCTTAGCCATGTAGAGTGAAAATAGGCTTGGTTTAAGCCACATTTCTCACCCTCCTCATGCCTTCTTACAACAAGACATTTCATCCCATTTCAATACATATATAAGCAACCAAAACATGCTATGCCAAACACATATTATGCCATGTAACCATTGTAATATCCCAAAATAGGGCCTAGTCAGAATAGTGATTTCGGGACCACAAATTTGACGTTAAATTATTAATTTTATGATTTTTATAAGGTTTAGAATATGAATATATGCATGTGTTAATGTTTCATGAAGAAATTATAAGTATAAGGTGTCCAATTGGAAATTAGGGATCAAATTGAAGAAGTTGCAAAATTTGTGTTTTAGAAGAAATTTGTATGAAAATGATTTGGATTATTAATTAAGAGGTCTTAAAGAGAAATTTTCCCAATTTCTATGTTTTTGGACAAAAACGCGCATGCCTGGAAATTTTTAAAGGTTTAGTATTGAGGGGCATTTTGGTCATTTGGTATATTAATGAAATAAAATGGGAAAATAAGCCAAAAATCAGCTCATTCTGTCCATGTAGCTACTAAAAATTAGGGTTCTCCATAGCGAGGGTTTTCAAGCGTTCCAAGCTCAATAGTAAGTGCTCTCAGGCCCCGTTTTTAATGTTCTTCGTATTTTTGAAATCCTGGTAACTTGCTCTCTCTATTTCTACCCATATTTCATACTAGGATTCGTGTTTAGAAATTTACCCATTCATGAAAAGCTTATGTTTTGATGATTTATGGAGGGATATGAGAGTTTAAAGGATGGTAAACAACTTTTACTAAGTAGATTTTCATGAAAAGGGCTTTAAGGACTATTTTGTAAAAGTTGTAGAAAAGGGGTAGAAAATGTGAAATGACGGAAAAATGTAGGTTGTTATGAGCATGAAAAATGTTCGGCTAGGCTTGGGTAACAACGAAATCCCATACATTACATTATCCGAGCCTACGGGCTAAATTGTAAATATATAAAAGTAAAGGGGTAAAATAGTAATTTTACCTAAGTATGAATTTTGGGTCATTTTGGGTAATGTATGTATTAAACTAGCTAAATTTGATATTATAGATCAAGGGATTCAAGATACGGGCCTTGATTGGGGAAAAAACAAGGTTTACGAGGTTTAGGCTTGATTTTTAATATTTTGTACCGAGGTAAGTACATATGCCAATAAATACATTAATTACCGTTATTAAATGACTTATTGATATTTGTATGTTTAAAATGCTTATTTGGCTATGTTGATAATATAACATGCTTATTTGGCTATGTTGATAATATAACATGTTTTGATGCTTTGCTATATGAGTATGAAATGTTGGTCATGTAAAAGAAACCAATTAGGCGAGTACGTTCGGAAAAGGTCTGGAAGTCTAAAATCCCGTTTGAACCTTAGGAATAGCTGAGGGTGCAAATGACATGTCACTAGGATAGTTATATGTTTTATGAGCTCGTTTGATATGTGACACATGCTAGGGTCCGGGTGCTAGGTATCTCGAGTAGTGTTCGAATACTCTTTAGCTTTACGAGTTGCCCCCGTTGAGAGCAGCATGTGATTCTGTGATATGAGGCACTTCGGTGCATATTTTTCAGGTAGCCAAGTCTACGTTCAGGCACTTCGATGCATATCTTCCATGTGTCTGAATCATATTCCAAGTGTTCAACGGGTAACATAATATGAATTTCGAAAGTAAACTTAAGTAAGCCATCTGAATGCAAGATGGCATAGGTATGTACTAAAACCCTATAAGAACTTAGCATATGATGATATCATGAAAAGATATGTATTTGGATAAGCATGTGCATATGAATATGGAAGGTAAGTATATATAAATATATGACATGATGAAAAGTATCATGATGTATAAGTATGTACTCTTATATTATCAAAAGTTGAAAAATGTAGATTATTTGTATGTGTACTTACTAAACTTTATAGCTTACCCTCCTCTCTTTCACCTTCTCTTTAGATACATCAAGCTAGCTCGAAGGATCAAGGGACGTCAGAGCTCGGATCACACTATCTTCAAGAAATTTGGGTATAAAAGGGTTTAATTACTTTGGTCATGGCATGTATAGGAAACTTGTCTATTTTGTGTAAATGTGTCATGTTGAAGTAGCCAAGTGTAATGGCTCATTAGGCCATTAGTTATTTTGTATATGGCCATGTGATTTGGTCTATATTAATGATTGGGATGTATCCCTAAGTTTACTTTTGCATGCATGCTAAGATGTGTATGTGTTGATGATGGGTTTGCTTGGTGGATGGTTATTTATCTGCTTGTATGTGGATGCATGATTTAACTCTCATAATGGATTAATAATAAGGAGTATGGTAAACCATGAAACTGGCATGGAGTGACTAAAAGATAAGGTTTTGTGAATATTAATAGATTAGTATAAAAAGAGTCATAGCAATACTATAATGTTGCATGTTTAAGTGTCCAAATACATCATGTTTAAGGGTGACCAATGGCTTGGAGAACAACCTCCAAATGGTCCACACGGGTAGACACACAGGCATGTGTCTAGACCATATGTGACACACGGTCAGCCCCATGGGCGTGTCGTTCGGACATGTGTCCCCTGCACCTTAAAATTTAAGTTAAAATGCATTGTAGTAAACACAAGTGTAGAGGCATGGCCGTGTGTCTCAACCGTGTGGAGGACACGGCCTCTGGCCATGGGCGTGTGCTTGGCTGTGTGCCTCAAATTTTTATGATGATGTCATAAATAGAATGCTCACTAAAATCACACAGGCTACCACATGGGCGTGTGCCAGGCCGTGTGAGGGACACGGGCGTGTGCTCGGCAGTGTGAAAACCCCTGTAGGTTTGAAATGAAAAAAAATCCAATAATTCAACACGGGTGTGGGACATGGGTGTGTCCCTAAGCACACGGGCGTGTGCATTGCCTTTACACAGGCGTGTGAGGCTTAAACTTAGAATTTGTCTTAGAATTTCCTTAAGTTCTTGGTTTAGTCCCAGACTGCCAATAATGTCTGTTTTGGTCCTCGTAGGCCCATAATGGGGACAAATTGACTTTATTTGATTTGTTTTAGATTGAACGAAAATTTTATGGCCTGGTTTCATATGTTTGGTTCTATTTAAGTCCGATAATGCCTCGTACCCTGTCTCGGCATCAGATACGAGTAAGGGGTGTTACAACCATTCTCTCTACTATTCAATTCCATGATCAATTATGTACCAAAATAATATGTCGCAATCATCAAACTTACATAACTTCTAAATGCATTCTATAACCTTTCCATCAACTAAATCATGCTTCTCAAACAAATCAATTCATCATCTATAAATCATACCAAAATATACCATTCCTCAAGCATTAATATATCAATTAATAACTAACCAAATGAACAACCATTTAGCCATATCAACAATCATGGGAAACATGCCAAATCACAAGGTATCTTATAAAGCACATATATCACTTATCAAACACACAATTCAAGCCAACTTAAATGGTCAAATTCAAACCAACAATTTACATCAAAAGCTAGACAAATCTCATGGCTATATCATATCCCAAAACATATAATCAACTTACTAGCCTATACATGCCATATAACCAAAGTTACAATTGTATAAATACCAAAATCAAAATAGGATAGTGCGATGCGATCTCCACTGACTTCCAACCCAAGCGAGCGTCCGAATCACAATAAAACATAGAAAAAATAACACAAAGTAAGCTATAAAGCTTAGTAAGTTTGTAAGGTATTAAACTCAACTTATTGAATAAACACATATTAAATATTTTGATAAATTATAATGTCCACATATACTTTCACCTTTATAACATGAATTCATTTACATAGTTCAATCACATTTACTTGTACATGAATTCATATAGGTCTATCATATTCTCACCAATTCAATCACATTTACTTGTACATGAACAATTATGTATACAAATAACTTGATTCATTCCAATTTCCAGCACATCTTATTAGTAAATATGAATCATATTATATATCATCAAATAACGGTATTTCGCACAATATGTGCCATATGTATATTTAATTCATATCTCACATATCATTCAAATCATACCTCATTATAGCCAAATTAACACATTTTGGCATTAAACATACTTATACATAGATCTTTCGCATTTCAGATACATGATACATTATAACTCACCACTTTCATTTGATTCTCACATAAGTTTTGTACGTACCTGTATTACTTATTTCGATCGTACTTTCATTCTTGCCATGACTATGCCCGTTGAACCATTCAGAATTGTTAAGGATACTCGGAAATCACATAAGCTCGTACAATGTCATATCCCAGATATGGTCTTACATGTTAACACATATCGATGCCACTGTCCCAGACAGGGTCTTACACAAAATCGATTAACGATGCCAATGTCCTAGACATGGTCTTACACGTAATCTCAATACAATGCCAACGTCCCAGACGTGTCTTACATGTAATCACATATCGATAACCTAATGTCATGACATTCATATCTTATGCCATTCCTAGGGTTTGTACGGGACTTTCGGATATTATAACTCTGTCGATTATGTTCGTACTCATTTCCAATCAACATTATAATTCAATTTAATAATAATAATAATTTTATATCACAATTTAACAGCATTTAATAACATGTGAACTTACCTCGTTCACTGTAATGATGAATTATGTCGACTAATCTGATACTTTGTTTTCCCCCGTTCTAAATCTGAATTTTTTTTCTCAATCTATATAATAACAAAATTTACTATTTAATCATCATTTCATTCAATTTAACACAATTTACACATTTTGGCAAAATTACACTTTTCCCCTATTATTACACATTTTTGCAATTTAGTTCTTATCACGTAAAACTGCAAATTCATGCAATTAAGGACAAGCCCATGCTAGCCGTATTTTACTAATACTACTAGCAGCCCATATTTTTAGTTTATTCACACTTTTACCACACAATTTATCATATTTCACAATTTAGTCCAAAATTGACATTTTTACTAAAAATTCACTTAACAAAACTTATTAATCTAACATCAAATATTTATTTTCTATCACTAAACATCAAGATACTCAAACATTCGACAATGGAATCATCCAAATGTGTAATACCCGATTTAGACCCTATTCAGAATGGTGGTTTCGGGACCACGAATCTGAGTCAGAAAAATATTTTAATATTATTCTCTATGTTTATAATGTGTGAATTTATATGTGTGAACTTTTTGTGTTTTAATTTTATCGTTTCAGTGTCGATTTAATAAAAAGGACTTAATCGCATAAAATGTAAAAGTGATTAGCTAATTATGTAAGCGTCGAATTGTTGTTGTTCTTTTAATATGGAGGCCTTAAAATGAAATTAGGCCAATTGATAATAGGATGGACGAAAGTAGACAACAAATATTAAGTTGTTATATTAATTTATAAAGGTTATTATAGTAAATTATGAAATAATATGTAATATAATAAAACAAAATTAAAAGACATGCATTTTGTTCATGTTTTTGGCCGAATCTTAAGAAAGAAAAAAAGGTTAAAATCTTTTGAACATCCGGCACTTTGGAAGCTTGATTCAAGGTTAGTTTTTTGTTCAGTTTTTGATATTTTTTACGTTTTTGAGATTGTTGCTATGCTATCTATCAAACCCATGTCTCAATTTTTGAATTTGATGATGATTTTGTATTTTTCCATTGTTGAAAGCTAGTGATTTTTGTTGTTTGATGTTGCAAAATAAAAGATATGTGATAGATTAACATGTTTTGTATTTGAAGTTTTGATGAATTTGAATAATTAGGGCTAATTTGTAAAAATAATAAATTTATGGACTAAAATATGAAATAAATGAAATGTATGGATTTGCATGAACATGGGTAGTATTCGGCCTAAGCATGGTGTGTGCAAATTTTGCATGTTTTGTGTTTTGTGCAATTTGGACTAAATTGTAAAAAGTGTGAAATGTCAGGGGTAAAATGGTAATTTGCCCATTTATGTGTTTTTGGAGTAAATTGAGTGAAAATATGTTTGAATGAGTTTAATTTGAATATTTTTAGATCAAGAACCAATGAAATTAGATTCAGATTGGGGGAAAACCAAAGTTGTCGATTAGTCGTCCTGTTCCGATTATAGTTGTCCGAGGTAAGTTTATAAGCAAATAAATGCTGTACATTTTGGATGTATGTGAATGTAAAATGCTGATTTTGTATTTATGATAACCGAATGTGTATATACTTGGAAACTATGTTACGAGTCTGATTCGACCGAGTTACGACATCCGACGGCCTCGTATGAACCTTAGGAATATCTAGGATACATATGTCATGACAAGGATTCCGATATGTGATGTGCAAGTAAAACCATGGCATTGATATATGTGTGCGGGTAAGACCACATTTAATACGTTGGCATCGATATGTGATTCCAATATATATGTGCGAGTAAGACCACATTTAATACGTTGGCATCAATATGTGATTCCGATATATGTGTGTGAGTAAGACCATGTCTGGGACAATGGCATTGATATGTGATTACATGTAAGACAACGTTTGGGATGTTGGCATTGTATGATATGTGTGATTATCTGAGTATCTTATTCAATCCTGAATGGTTCAACGGGCAATATTGAGCTAAGATCGAGTATGAAATCGAACTAAAATGTCAAGTATGTGCTAAGTTAAATGATTTGAAAGATAAGGTAAGTATATACTTAAGATGAACATACCAAATATGCATTATGAAAGTGAGAATTATATATGCTTATGAACATATGTGTATTCGGCCAAGTTAATATAATTAGATATGGTTCATGTGATTGTATATGAGTTTCAAGTTTGAAAAATGTGTATTTGATTAAAGATTATTTGATTTGGTTTAGTTGATTTAATACTAATGTTCATTTTATTATTATTTGCTTATGACTTACTAAGCTATTTAAGCTTATTGTGTGAGTATTTGTTTATTATTTTATAGATCTTTGAAAGCTGGTTACGAGCTCGGGAACGTCAAGGAACTTCGTCATACTATCAATCATCTTTGCGATATTTTAAAAGATTAAACTATGAACTTATGGCATGTATAGGCTAGCATTTGTTTTGGTTGGTTTGGAAAGTGCATATATGTATAAGCTAGTCTTAATGTGTTTGAATTTGAATGTGTATATAAGGCCATATGAAAATGGCTTCATTATTATGCTTAAGTTTGGTTTTATATGTTCTTGATTAATATGTTTGATGTGCTTGGTTTTGGTATTTCGGTATTGGTGATTGAATTATGTGGTAAAGTGTTTAAATATTATGTTAATATTAAGTTTAGTAGTACCATTATGTGCGGATTTTGTGATGCTTTGATATGGATGTTTGATTGGTTGATATGGTTAATTTGATTTAGTATTATAATAGTATAAACGTATATGTCTTATTTGTTGTATGGAAGTTTGACTAAATAGTCGAAGGTATATAATAAATTGGTTGAGTTGTATATGTGAAATTTTGGTTGGATTTATGGTATTTGGAATTGGCGTATTTTGACTAGGTCAAAATGCTTGTAAAATGGTAAATGCTAGTCAAGTGAGCAATATATATATTGGTTTATGTTGCAAATGAAATTTGATCATTGGATATGCTAGTGTGTAATTGTATAATATTATTATTTAGTCGCAAGGTATTGCTTAATTTAAGCTAAAATGTGTATGTGGAAAATTATATATATGAATGTCTTGACGTTATTTTAGGAGTCCAAATGCTATATTGCAAAATCAATAGATTCGGTCTGTGATGATTAATGTTAAACATGACTTGAATTGATAAAGTTAGTCTATTAATGAACACAAATATGTGCACATAATTTATGATTGATGTAATATCCTGATTTTGGGCCTAGTCGGAATAGTGGTTTCGTGACCACAAAATCTGAGATAGAAATAATTATTTTATGATTATTTTAAGGTCTATGATATGATTGCATGATTGTGTGAAAATTTCGTGAAGAAATTTTATGCATAAAGTGCTTAAATTGAAATTAGGGACTAAATCGAATAATTTGCAAAACTTGCATTCTAGAAGTTTCTAGTATGAAATTGTTTTGAAATATTAATTAGGAGGTCTTAAATAGAAATTTTACCAATTTCTAAGTCTATGGACAAAAATTGGACATGGATGGAATTTTTGGAAAGTTTAGTAGTAAGGGCATTTTGGTCATTTAGGGGTAAAATGAATTAAAATACAAAATTAAAAGCCAATTTTGCTCATCTTCAACCCCATGGCCGAATATAGCAAGGAGAAACCATGGCTAGGGTTTTTCAAGCTTCCAAGCTCGATTGTAAGTCCGTTCTAGCCTCGTTTTTAATGATTTTTACGTTTTTGGAGTCCCGGTAGCTCGATTTAGCTTATGCTAACAATAATTTAACCTAGGGTTTATATTTGGAAAAATACCCATAGGTGAAATTTGTGTATCTTGGTGTTTTATCATAGAATATGAGGTTTTAAATTATGTTAGACAACTTCTGCTACTCGGTTTTAAGTGAAAACGAGCAAAAGGGCTTAATGAGTAAAAATACCTAATAGTCATAAGTACATGTTAGAGTGAGAATTTGATATTGCCATAGAAGGGAAAAATGATCAGCATGTCATAAAACATAAGAAAATAGGCTGAAGTTTAATTTATGAGCTTTGGGGAAAAAGTGTAAATATGCAAAAGTTTAGGGGCAAAATTGTAATTTTTCCAAAATATGATTTTCGGTCAATTTGAATAATGTGAGTCCTAATTAGACTATATTTTAAATGATAGAGCAAGGAAAACTGAAATTCGGGCTAAAATAGGGAAAATACCAAGTTGTGGACGAAATGGTAAAAGTAGCCATTTTCGCATACGAGGTAACTTCATGTGTAAATGTAGTAACATAATTGTCATTTTAAGCAATTTAATGTTGTTTATATGATATGATGCTGATTATTATCATGAAATATTATGCTTTGTGGTTATTTTCGAATAAAATGCAAATTATGTGTATTAATTGTTAAATATAAAGTACTACCGAGTATTGGTTTCGGTATTTTACGAAAGATGGCAAGGAGATGTGTTCGAGGAAAATCCCGTTTGAACCTTAGGAATATATTAGGATACAAATGACATGTCACTAGGATGGTTGAGCATCCGAGCTCGTTGAGTTGAGTCCGAGTTCACTTATGGATGCGAATGTCAGAACTCGTTGAGTTGAGTCCGAGTTCGTGAAATGTAACTAGGCATCCGAACTTGTTGAGTTGAGTCCGAGTTCACCTATGGATGAGAACGCCCGAGCTCCTTGAGTTGAGTTCGAGTTCGCTTATGGGCGGGTTACATGGTTGCTTGGCTACATATGTGGCACTTATGTGCAAACTTTCCATGTATCCGAATTATATTCCGATGTGTTCAATGGGTAAAGTTCTACTGAAATGGAGGAATACTCAAGATGAAAGGGACGTATTGTTAAGTGTTGTGAAATGGGTACTTTGAACAGGTATGTACTTAACCCTCGGGTTGAAAAATCGATACAACAACAATATGGTAAAATGATAAATGAAAATGTGATATGAATGTCTTGGTGATGATTATGCAAATGATGTTTTATGTTTGCTTATATGGTTATGTTACTTGCTATTTGCATGTGAACCTATTAAGCATTTATGCTTACTTCCTCCTTTTCATTCCTTGTAGTTTTGACAAGCCAGCTCAGAAATTGGGAACGGTCGGAGGCTCGCTCACACTATCCGTATACCATCTTGGCATAATGGCTTGTATATTTTGAGTATGGCATGTATAGCATTATAATCAATTTGTATATATGGTCTTATAATATGGTTATTGAGGGTATGGAAATGCTGGGTAATGAGTAGCCATTGGAATGGCTAATCAGGATCATATTTGGTGTTATGTATGTCAAATTACTAGCTAATCCATGGAAACCATGAAATAGGTAAAATTTACCATAAAATAGATTCAGACAGCAGTAGTGACGTGAATTTGAAAAATCACTAAAAATAGTAGAAATGGAATTAAATAATGAATAAGTTATGGAATCGAAGCTTGATGAGTCTATTTTCATATGGAAGAAGTGAAACAGGTATATGAGCTATATTTTATGAGATGTTTAAATTTTTGTGAAACAGGGCCAGAGCAATTTCTGGATCCCCTTTTCTGACTTTAGAAATTCACCATAAATTTTACAAAGATAATTATAAGTCATGATTTATATGTATAGATTCATTATTGAGTCTAGTTTTATTAGAGACAAACGGAATAGTCATTGAAGCTCCGTACAGGGAGATATCTAATTCGTAATACACAGAGGTCAGAGTAGTCAAACCCTGAAAAATGGGAGTCTTTAATTAATAAACTGTACTAATTGGCCAGACCAAAAAATCTAGAAAAACATTAGTAGATATATATATGAGTTTAGTTTCAGAAAAAATTTACGGAATTGGATTTCGAATTTCGGAACTCGAGATATGATTTTTAAAGCGACTGTGATGCAGTTAGCCAGCTTGTCTGGAAATTTTAAAATGAATTGTATGAGCTGTTTAAGTAATGAATTAAGTCTGTTAACACCTCGTGTTTGACTCCCGCAACGGTCTCGGGTATGGGGCATTACATTTAGTGGTATCAGAGCAGGTATTACATTTAGTAGTATCAGAGCAGGTTTAGTCGATTCTCGGACTAACCTAGGATGTGTAAAAGTTTAGCTATACATGCCACTGATTTGTGATAGTGTGATGTCTTCCGACGCGTATGAGTACCGTCTTATTTAGACAGGGTACTCTCCAACCGAGCTGCGCCGACCATGTTCAATGTTCTGTGAAGGTATTTGAGTAAAATTATGATTATGATAAGTCTTGCTTCAGAAAAGTATGAATAAAGGTTTATGATACATATGTGATAAATATTCATATTTGCTTAATGCTCATATGATGTAGTGTATGTGCTTACTTGATAAGATGAACGGAATAAATAGAAAGTAGTATAGGTATGAATAAAGGTCATAATATTATGATACGAGTGAAAATGTCCTTGTCTTGATTTGGACGTCGAATGTTGATAAATGTTAATGATATATAATTTTTATGAGATAAAGGATTTTAATGAAATGAACTTATCTATGTTAAATTGTTGGACTGAATTATATGATTGTAATGATATGTACATGATGATGCATGAAATGAAAGTTGTGATTGTGATGCAAATATCTATGTTTGTTTGGCCTTATATAATGTCATGAGCATGAATTAATTTAATTAAATGAATGGATAAGTAAAGCTGTCTAGAAAACATAGAATGTATGCATTAGTATATTGTCTAAATGGGACAATAGGAAAATTGGTGTAAGCCAACATGAATGAATGACATGATTTTGATGATGTTACTATGATGATGGAAGTTGTGTCATATGTGTATGTATAAGAAAGTCGAGTTAGAGGTCCTACAACCCTCCCCCTTACCGAAGTGGTACTTATAATGGAATTTCATGAGATTTGTATTGAATAAGTTTCCGGTTGAAAACCCAAAGAGTACAATGATAGAATAATTATAAGTATGATTAGAGATTGAAAATGAGCTGATAAGTAAAGTCAGAGCCAGTAAAGTATCAGATTGACGTAAAAATTATTGGAGTTATGCACTGTCCCAGTTAGAAAAGGAATTCTCCTTGGTAAACCGAATTACTCAGGTGCAAGGTCGAGAAAAGTGTAAATCGAAATTTATTCAGAACTGGCCTTCTTTAGTGAATGGTTTAATATGAAATTTGTGACGGCAGAACTAGTTGGGGAAATGATAATTGAAATGTGAACTATCTGAGTGTGACAGTTATGACTGGACAGATTTAGCAGTCTCTTTTGAGATGTTCTATGTGTTTACCCGTTCTCAGAAATATTTCTATGGCTATTGATCTTCTGAAGAAATTCTTGTTATATGGGGATGTCTTCTAATTCTGGTGTTGGATGAAAGCATTGGTAGTCTGACTGGTTTATAATTTATATTGCTCTATTTCATCGGGTATTCTATTTCATTTCGTCTGATAAGAATTGATGAGAGAATACGTATGATATTATGATTCTGTTTCTTTTACTTGATACTTCATCTGATATATATGTATGGGAAGATTTATTGATCTTGTTATATTTGATTTCAGTGGGATTATATGATGTTTTCTTCTGGACTTTCTTTCTTTGAAGAATTATCGGGGTATTCCGTATTTTCTCTATGAGTTTGGTTTTCGATTCTCCGGCATAGTATCGTATCTTGGGTTTCTTTATCCTGGATCTCTTTATTCTGGATTTCTTTATTCCGACTTTCTCTATCTTGGATTTCTTTATTTGGTTTTCTTGTTATCTTTGTTTCATAATTTATCAATTACGACTCATGTTTGAAGTGGGTTCTTCAGCTCGTGATAATCATGTCAAAGATGACTATACTTCTAATTTGATCTTGGTAATGTGGTAATTTTAGTATTGGGATTTTTTCTAATTTCTGTGTAAGGATTTGACATCAGTAAAGGCATAGGTGATAAAAGCGCGAGTTTCAGTCGGTATGGTAAATTATTTATTTGAAAGATTTCATGTGACAATTATGTCAGGATTATTTTTCCCAAGTCTGATAATAGAATTTCATTTTGTATGGATAAAAGAGTAAATAGTTTGAACGAGAAGTGTATATTTATTAGAAAGAGTTGGATATTAGTTTAAGTCACTACGGATGATAAGGTTTCCATCTTGTGACAGAAGAAAAGTTTATTACATGTTGACAGAGTTCGGATAGATAAGAATATTGGTAACCGAAGCGTCTGAGCTAGACTAGTCTACATTGAGCAAAGACTTCCTGACTTTTAGTAATGTATTGTTGTATGAATTGTGATGTGTTTCAAGATAGTGAGGTAATGTGATAGTTTAGAGCATCTGATGTTACATAAAAGCGGAGCTGTTAAAGGTGTTAAAGCCGAGCATTGGGATCTATCAAAATTATCCTTGCCAGTGTTGATATTGGGATGGAAATGAGAAGGATTATTCTTGAGGCCATATCAGAATTATTTCTATGGCGGAAAGAGGAAAATGTGATGTATCCTATTGTTAAATGTTTGGCGAGATCTAAAAATCATATCTGTATTGAATGAATTACTACTCATTAGATTCATGGAATTTCAGGTCTCTTTGATTGTTGGATTTCTTGGAATTCCGGCCTCCATTAAATCAAGTTGAGATCCGGGTTTTATGTCATGATATCATGGAAAACTGAGAAGGGTTGAAAATTTAAGAACAGTTGAGAGTTGAGACTATAAGCTTTTAGATCATATGAAATTGAAGAGATGTATTGGAGGTACAGTCTAAGTGCAGGTTCTTCGTCACCGAATATGAGATTAAAAGTGAAGACCACTTTTCTGGTAAGATTTTCGGGGACGAAAATCCCTGAATGGGGGGAGAGTTGTAATATCCTGATTTTGGGCCTAGTCGGAATAGTGGTTTTGTGACCACAAAATCCGAGATAGAAATAATTATTTTATGATTATTTTAAGGTCTATGATATGATTGCATTATTGTGTGAAAATTTCGTGAAGAAATTTTATGCATAAAGTGCTTAAATTGAAATTAGGGACTAAATCGAATAATTTGCAAAACTTGCATTCTAGAAGTTTCTAGTATGAAATTGTTTTGAAATATTAATTAGGAGGTCTTAAATAGAAATTTTACCAATTTCTAAGTCTATGGACAAAAATTGGACATGGATGGAATTTTTGGAAAGTTTAGTAGTAAGGGCATTTTGGTCATTTAGGGGTAAAATGAATTAAAATACAAAATTAAAAGCCAATTTTTCTCATCTTCAACCCCATGGCCGAATATAGCAAGGAGAAACCATGGCTAGGGTTTTTCAAGCTTCCAAGCTCGATTGTAAGTCTGTTCTAGCCTCGTTTTTAATGATTTTTACGTTTTTGGAGTCCCGGTAGCTCGATTTAGCTTATGCTAACAATAATTTAACCTAGGGTTTATATTTGGAAAAATACCCATAGGTGAAATTTGTGTATTTTGGTGTTTTATCATAGAATATGAGGTTTTAAATTATGTTAGACAACTTGTGCTACTCGGTTTTAAGTGAAAACGAGCAAAAGGGCTTAATCAATAAAAATACCTAATTGTCATAAGTACATGTTAGAGTGAGGATTTGATATTGCCGTAGAAGGGAAAAATGATCAGCATGTCATAAAACATAAGAAAATAGGCTGAAGTTTAATTTACGAGCTTTCGGGCAAAAGTGTAAATATGCAAAAGTTTAGGGGCAAAATTGTAATTTTTCAAAAATATTATTTTCGGTCAATTTGTATAATGTGAGTCCTAATTAGACTATATTTTAAATGATAGAGCAAGGAAAACTGAAATTCGGGCTAAAATAGGGAAAATACCAAGTTGTGGACGAAATGGTAAAAGTAGCCATTTTCGCATACGAGGTAACTTCATGTGTAAATGTAGTAACATAATTGTCATTTTAAGCAATTTAATGTTGTTTATATGATATGGTGCTGATTATTATCATGAAATATTATGCTTTGTGGTTATTTTCGAATAAAATGCAAATTATGTGTATTAATTGTTAAATATAAAGTACTACTGAGTATTGGTTTTGGTATTTTACGGAAGATGGCAAGGAGATGTGTTCGAGGAAAATCCCATTTGAACCTTAGGAATAGATTAGGATACAAGTGACATGTCACTAGGATGGTTGAGCATCCGAGCTCGTTGAGTTGAGTCCGAGTTCACTTATGGATGCGAATGTCAGAACTCGTTGAGTTGAGTCCGAGTTCGTGAAATGTAAGTAGGCATCCGAACTTGTTGTGTTGAGTCTGAGTTCACCTATGGATGCGAACACCCGAGCTCGTTGAGTTGAGTCCGAGTTCGCTTATGGGCGGGTTACATGGTAGCTTGGCTACATATGTGGCACTTATGTGCAAACTTTCCATGTATCCGAATTATATTCCGATGTGTTCAACGGGTAAAGTTCTACTGAAACGGAGGAATACTCAAGATGAAAGGGACGTATTGTTAAGTGTTGTGAAATGGGTACTTTGAACAAGTATGTACTTAACCCTCGGGTTGAAAAATCGATATAACAACAATATGGTAAAATGATAAATGAAAATGTGATATGAATGTCTTGGTGATGATTATGCAAATTATGTTTTATGTTTGCTTATATGGTTATGTTACTTGCTATTTGCATGTGAACTTATTAAGCATTTATGCTTACTCCCTCCTTTTCATTCCTTGTAGTTTTCACAAGCCAGCTCGGAAATTGGGAACGGTCGGAGGCTCGCTCACACTATCCGTATACCATCTTGGCATAATGGCTTGTATATTTTGAGTATGGCATGTATAACATTATAATCATTTTGTATATATGGTCTTATAATATGGTTATTGAGTGGTATGGAAATGCTTGGTAATGAGTAGCCATTGGAATGGCTAATCATGATCATATTTGGTGTTATGTATGTCAAATTACTAGCTAATCCATGGAAACCATGAAATAGGTAAAATTTACCACAAAATAGATTCAGACAGCAATAGTGACGTGAATTTGAAAAATTACTAAAAATAGTAGAAATGTAATTAAATAATGATTAAGTTATGGAATCGAAGCTTGATGAGTCTATTTTCATATGGGAGAAGCGAAACAGGTATATGAGCTATATTTTATGAGATGTTTAAATTTTTGTGAAACAGGGCCAGAGCGATTTCTGGATCCCCTGTTTTGACTTAGAAATTCACCATAAATTTTACAATGATAATTAGAAGTCATGCTTTATATTTACAGATTCATTATTGAGTCTAGTTTTATTAGAGACAAACGGCATAGTCATTGAAGCTCTGTACAGGGAGATATCTGATTCGTAATACACAGAGGTCAGAGTAGTCGAACCCTGAAAAAGGGGAGTCTTGAACTAATAAACTGTACTAATTGGCCCAACCAAAAATTATAGAAAAAAATTAGTAGATATATATATGAGTTTAGTTTCAGAAAAAATTTACAGAATTGGATTTCGAGTTTCGGAACTCGAGATATGATTTTTAAAGCTACTGTGATGCAGTTAGCCAGCTTGTCTGGAAATTTTAAAATGAATTGTATGAGCTGTTTAAGTAATGAATTAAGTCCGTTAACACCTCGTGTTCGACTCCGGAAACGGTCTCGGGTATGTGGCATTACAAATGAAATGCATAATTTGGATGTGGTTAGATGTGCATTGTAACACCCCGTACCCGAGTCCGTCGCCGGAGTCGGACACGAGGGGTTTGCAGACTTAAATCACTTCTTTGCACAATCCATTTTAAAATTTTCCAGGCAAGCTGGCTAACTGCGTCACTGTCACCTTAAAAATCATATCTTGAGTTTCACAACTTGAAAATGAGATTCTTGATTTTTCCCTGAAACTAGACTCATATATACATCTACAAATTTTTTTCTAGAATTTTTGGTTGGGCCAATTAGTACAGTTTATTAGTCAAAGTCTCCCCTGTTACAGGGATCGACTGCACTGACCTTTGCACATTACAACTTGGATATCTCACTGTACAGGGCTTCAATACTGATGTCGTTTGTTTCTATAGAAACTAGACTCAAATAGGAATCTATACATATATGGCATGACTTCTAAATATCTCTGGTTAATTTATAATGAATTTCCAAAGTCAGATCAGGGGATCCAGAAACCGTTCTGGCCCTGTATCACGAAAACTTTAACATCTCATAATATACTGCTCATATCAACGTTTTGTTACTTTCCTATGAAAATAGATTCATCAAGGTTCGATTACATAATTTATTTACTATTTAATTCCATTCCTACTATTTTTAGTGATTTTTCACATCCACATCACTACTGCTGCCATCATCTATTTTTAAGGTAAACTTTACCTATTTCATGATCCTCCATGGATCAACTAGAGTTTGTCATACATATTCCAAAAATGATCATGAATAACCATTCCCATGGCTAACCGTTACCAACATTTCCATACCTCTCGACGGACAACATACAAAACGATTATAAAGCTATGATCAAAGTATATTTAAGCCATTTTCGCATGGCTATCCAAATTTACACAAAACCGAAGGGTACATGACCAACAACAAAAGGGTAGTCCTATACATGCCATTTCAAAGTTCAACCAAAAGTATACCAAAAGGAGCTTTGATAGTGTGGGCAAATTCGACTTCAAAATCCCGAGTCCGATAGCTGAAGAACCAAAATCTATAAAACAGAGAATCAAAGAAACGGAGTAAGCATTAAATGCTTAGTAAGTTTTGAGCAAAGAATTTAGACACAACCAAAGTATAGCATTCATGTAGCTAAACGGATAATTTCATATGCACAAATTTTCAATATCATACTTACTTCACATTACCAACCCTTTTATTCATACACAAAGATCAACTTAGCCAAAGGCCGGTAGCTCATTTATCAACTGAGCGAATACTTATTTGTAAGGGCTCAACTAATTCAAAGCACATACGAAACATACCTCAATGTTGGGATGTTACAAGCGTATTAACTGAAATTTTTACAACAAGATCATTCATTCCCAAATCACGTACCTTCGGAATTTAACCGGATATAGCTACTCGTTCAAATGCCTTCGGGACATAGCCCGGTTATAGTAACTCGCACAAATGCCTTCGGGACTTAACCCGGATTTAGTAACTCGCACCAATGCCTTCGGGCTTAGCCCGGAATTAGTATCTCACACAAATGCCTTCGGATCTTAGTCCGGATATGGTCACTTAGCACAAAGCCTTCGGGACTTAGCCTGGACATCATTCGAATAACCATGCACATTTAACAATAAATCATGACACATTCATATTTCATTTTCATTAGCAAAACTCAAACACAAGACACTTATCACTCTTGCAATTTCGACTCAATAGCCACACACAAAGAGCATGATTTTGATTTGCTTAAAACATGATCTAATCAAATCATAATTTAAGCTCTATTACTCAAGAACTTACCTCGGATGTGGTCGAACGTTTTCAGCGGCTATTCGATAACTTTTTCCTTTCTCTTATCCAACTGTGGTCCTCTAAGCTCTTGAGCTAATTCAAACAAATTTAACTTATTAAAGTCTCATTATGCTAGCTTATGGGCGAATATGACAAGGAGTTTGATTGGTCATATGGCCACCTTCTAGCTCAACTACACAATGGTCATATGCATTTTTAATCACATCAAGCAATTTAATACAATTCATTCGAACATCAAAAGAAAACCTCAAGGTACTTAGCCCATATATACTTTAGGCATTAGAGTCACATATATATATGGAATCATGAATCAAACTCAACATTTTAGCTAATATTCCCCCTTGGCCGAATTTTCTAAGCCAAGACAAAAGCATCAATATGCTTGCCTCTAACTGAATACATGCAACACCAATCTTCTTCCTATGGCCGAATATGCATGTCTATGTTGAGGCCGATTATATCCTTAATACCACACATAAATGGCATACATTTTACTAACTAATGCATTACATATTATAACTCAATACGCATCCATCATTTAATCCATAACCGAAGCACCATCATGTGTAAGTATATACCTTGAGATAATATATAGGTCATACCAATACATCATGTGCAACCATATATATATATGTGCAAGAGCCGAATCACAAATTTGATTATAACCAAATTTAAACATATATCCAAAACATAAATCTTACCTACCATGCAATAAGCATAAATCACACTTATGGATATACCATGGCCGATACTTCCAACAACACCAAATAAAAATATACTTCATGGATCTAAGGTAGAACCAAGAAAGAAACTCATAATCATCAAGATGTAAGCAACTACCATTTTTCATCTAGATTTAGCATGAAACACAACCATCACCCTTATTAATCTCCATAGCCGAAAACCTTACTTATTCCAAAATCACAATTTCAACATGGGTTACCAACAATAACTTGATATCTCACTCAAAATCAACTAGGATTTCAAGAACTAGTATCAACTTCCTTACCTTAATATCGACCTAAGATGACCGATTGCTTCACTCCTTCCTTCCTCCTCTCAATCCAGCCAAGAAGAACCAAAGAACACAACTTGTTTCCTTTCTTCCTTAGAACATTCGGCCAAGAGAAATGAAAAAAAGATGGACACTTTTTTTTTGTTTTCTTTCTTACATTCACGGCAATGGGGAGGGGGGAGAAACAATCACACACCTTCTTTCTTTTTTCCATTTCTTTATTACTAACTTTATTTTATTGTTTCCTCCCATGATGCACCAACACAACATGTCTATGACATGTTTTGCCCATCACCCTTTGTCCATCCTAATGTCATGGCCGGCCACTACTAGATGGGGGGAAAATTGACATGCAAGTCCCCCCTTTTTCAACATGCACTAATAGGTCCTTATGTTTTGATCTATCACATTTCAAAAATGTCACACATAAGTCCTATTGACTAAATTCACATGCAATTTACTAAATCGAAGCTTCAAATTTTCACACATTTATTTTAGACAATAAATATCATATTCAAATAATTTGGTGACTCAGTTTAGCGGTCCCGAAACCGCTTTCCTACTAGGGTCGCTTTAGGGCTGTCACATGCATATACTTCGATGTGTAATGTTGCATAATACCTTCATATTGCTAAGTTGTTCATGCCGTGAATGCTATTGAATAATAAATTCGGTTATATGGTTTATTTGATCTAATATATGCATGAATGATTTATGAATTAAAATACTTGTTTATATTTTTTTATTATTAGGTGTTTGAATAATATTAAAATGATGAGGACATGAGTTTAAGTGATGTATTATTAAAGTAATTGTGATATGACTTTGGAACATGGCTGTTGAAAATTAAATATGATATATGTTTGATATGGGTTCAGTTGAACTTGTGATATGATTTGTATAAGCAGTATGATTTATATTTAATATTTGATTAATGAGAAGTTATATTTATATATATTTACGAATATGACCTATGTGATTATGTGAATGTACTAAAGCTGTATTTTTCTTCAGTAATACCTTGTAACCCCATTTCGGCGATGGATACGGGTTAGGGGTGTTACAAAATACTTTTAACATTTTTGAAATCACAGGTACAGGCTAGCTAGATTAAGTTGCAACGATCTCAAAAACGTAGAAATTATTAAAAACGGAGTCAAAACTGTACCTGTTTCAGTAAAAACACCATGGCCGAATGTCAAGCTCTTCCATGGCTATTCTAAACTCTATTTTTGGTTATAAAAAGGATGGATGATGATGATATTAAGCTTTGTTTTATTTATTATTAACCTAATTACCCTTTTTACCCCTTAAAAACATTAATAATAACACCAATTACCACTCCATTATTATCCACTATCTCATAAATGGGCTATTTAGCACATAAGGACCTTCACTTTTAAGTTCTATAGCTACTTGACACCTTTAGCTTATAGAACATAACTTTTACGCTTTACGCGATTTAGTCCTTTTTACCGAATAAAACACTTAAAAGGTAAAATTTCTTCACGAAATTTTTAAACAACTCTAATATCATGTTGTAAATATTAAAATAATAATAATAAAAATTTTCGATGTCAAATTTGTGGTCACGAAACCACTATTCCGATTAACCCTAAAAACAGGTTGTTACAACTTTCTTCCCTTAGGGATTTTGTCCCTGAAAATCTTACCAAAGAATAGATTAGTAATTTGCTTTCACTAGCCTCATCAATTTCTCACATAGCTTTAGATTTCTCAACTTTTCAATCTCACGAGCCAAGATTCTGATATGTTCTCTGCTATATGTCATAATAAGCTGAGTTTCTACTTCTAAAAGAGATACTATAAATAAAGAATCTTATCTATATCATCATGTCATATAGAAGAAACACATTATAGATCTTCTCATGTTCTGATGGTAATCTCATACAGCTTGATAATTCACGATCTCAACTTCTTTATAGCTAAATCGAGAAATTCTATTCCCACTATGATACTTTCACAAATACTCAGTTTTCTACCTGAAATTCAATGCTTTTACGTATCAAGCCCTCATATGTTTTCGATCATTCTGAAACTGCTTTCAGACTGTCACAAATTACTTTCACCTTATTTTCAGTCCCTTTAATCACATCAACCCCGTAATTCTTTTTATCAGTGATCTCATATAAAATTTCGTATGGTGCCATCTTTATTCTCAACTGAATTATTATTATACGTAACTCAAACAATGGTGAGTATTTTTCAAATTCTAAAACACAACAACGAAACATTACTTTGAGAATCTCAATCTCTCCCTTAGATTAGCCATCTGATTAAGACTAAAATGCAATACTAAATTGAAATTGTTTATCTAAAGCTTATTGTAGTTTTTTACTAAATCACAATTTAAAATTTTGGTCTCTACCCGAAATAATGGAGTCTGGCACACTGTGTGATTTGAAAATCTCTGACATGTATAGCTCAGCTAATCTATCAAGAGAGAAATCCATACGTATTGAGATAGAATGTGTAGACTTCTTCAAACGCTCAACCATAATTCAAATGACATCTATCTTTTTCAAAATCCATCCAAATTTTATTTTATTACTACTCAGATATCAACACATGTTGTAACAGTCCCGAAGAAACTTGATGATCAATGTTAACCACTGTGGCCATATGTAATAATTGTTACATAATTTCTGGATTTCTCGATACACAAACTCTATCTTGAAACAACAAACAATCATCGATTCCAATCTGAAATTTCTAAATCATGAGTCAATTTACGTTGAACCTCTTTTTAACTAGCAATTCACTGATACATTTACGAACTTTATAAATTCACTGAAAACTTTTAATTCAGCTCATATCCATCCATCATCCAATAAGACTAATTGCATATTCACTGCTTGTAAGCACACATAGGTTTCCTCCTCAGAACATCTATGACTGTAATCATTTTCCTTGGATGATAATCAATTTCTAACTTTTAATCTTTCAGCAATCCAAGCCATCTTCATTGTCGTAAATTCAGATCTTTATGAGTCATTAAATACTTTTAACTCAAGTAATCCTTAAAGTTGTCACATTACCCACCAAATTATCAATGTCACTGACTATTCAATGTGAATACATTATCAATCATCTCTAATTCACATGTCGTATAATTCTTTTCAAGCAACTTTAATTGTATACAACATAAGCAATCACTATTCCTTCTTGTACTATAACCCATTTCAAACCATTCAATGACACATGACTGAAAATCGTAAACTCTTTACCCGACGCAAGTTGAACCAGAACTGATGCTTCAGTTGACAATGTCTTTCACTGATTATCACTTTATTAATAATTATCATATCATGCATACTTCACAAGCACGATGATTTTCTCAATCAAACAACCTTAGTATACAAAAGCATTTCTCAATAAAACTGTTTCGATAAACATAATTCAATATAATCAATATCACGTCTTCTGGAAAATGAATTCTTCATTCAAAATAATTATCAATTAACCCATGAACATCCAAAAATTTATTTATGGATATGAGGATAAACTCAAACACATACAACTCCTTTAACCTTTCAAGAAGATAGTTCAAATTAGACTAAACAACTGAATTTGTCTCGATTGTCAAACAATAACGTTTTAATTATTAACCAATGGAGCTTTGAACTATACTGAAGCCACAACCATCAGATAGATTAAAATCATAGTGTTACTGAAGCATAATTCATCACAGTCATGTCCCTTATTACAAATCACGCACAAAACTATGTCAACTTCTTTATAAAAATTTGTACTCAATTAGTAACCAAACACTCATCCATATAAGCTAAGTCTACATAAACCAATCACATAACAAATACAAATCGTACATACATAAATTAATCAAATATAATCATGTGCATTACTAATTCATGTGCAATTCATTATAATATCTTTAATCGTTTACTAATATCAAAAACATTTCATATCATACTTCATCCGACTACCCAAAAACCAAACCAAACCAAACCAAACCAAATATGCCTAGCCATTTTAATTCAATACAAGACTTTGCTCATCAAACCATATTAATTCCCAACTTACATTATTCACACATTTGTCTTACATAACCAAGCAAAAATCAACATAACTTTTTACCACTTATAACTCATATACTAATCATGCTTTATAAATTAAACATATCAATTATATTTATCTAATCATTTTACTAATCTCATTAACATAAAACGTATAATAATGCATATACTTTATGTTTCTATTAGCCGAACATATTAACTAAATAACATGATATTTGAACACACAAAAAAAATCATTAATCATCATTCATTTTCGTGTACTCAAATTACAACAAATATATTCGTTTATAAGCCATTCCACATGCACATATTAGCTTAAATTAAACTATACCTCACGGTTAACTAAGTAAAATTTTACAATACATACAATCATAAATAATTACCCGAATTTTACTTGCAAAATGATCAATTCATTCATTGCCCATTTAACTAACATTTATTATTTTTTCATGAAACTTAACCAAATCAAAACATGTCAATTACATATGCTATAAATTATACTAAAATTTCATATACACAACTAAATCAATTTATGTATACATTCGGTCATTTAATATCACTTCCATTTAACAGTTAAAACATATCTATTCCAGCTATCATAAACGAAACATAGATAGTCAAATATCATAGCCAAACATACATTCATCAAATACATATATATATCTTTAACCTTTTTGCCAACATAACTCATCCATAAATCAAACTTACCAAACCTCAATATTAATAAACATATCAACTTCACCTCCTCTATATGCCATAACCAAAATTTACCTTAATACCAACACACATATCAATACTTTAACAAAGCATATCAACGAAATTCACATATATTTATCTATGTATAAAACATAGCAGAATCACCAAAACCACAACCAAACATAACCATAATTTGATCAAGACATAAAATCCAAACTTAAAAAAAATAATAAGCCATTTTCGCATGCTCATATTTACATAACCCAAAATCAAGTATAAACATAAGCTAGCCTATACATGCCATAGGTTTAAGTTCAACTTTATAAAAATACCGAAACAGTCGATAGTGTGATAAACTTCACTGACGATCCCCGAGCTTGTAACTTGACTCCAAAATCTATAAAACAGAGGCAAACATATATATACAGTAAGCTATTGTAGCTTAGTAAGTCATAAACAAATAAATAACTCAATGACAATATCAAGTCAATTTAACCAGACCAATTTATGCTATCATAATCACATTTAATATCAAGCTTACAATTTCATTTACAACATATACTTTCATATATAAATTTTACCTTGGTCGACTATACATATATCTATTATCAAAGTTACATTCAATTCAAAATCATAATACCATTATATAACTAAATATATATATATTCACTCATAAGCATATACTTTTGAATCAAATTTCAATATCACATACTTAAACATAACATGTAGCCGAATATACTTCATAAATATTCGTATATTTACATTAGCATCATGAATAATTTGCATCACCTATCAAATAAGTAACTTACCTTATTTTCAAATAAGTAATCAATTATCTCATACCTGATCATTTTAGCTCGATTTACACTTTCGATCACAACTTATCATTGCCCGTTGAACCATTCGGAACTGAATAGGATACTTAGATAATCACACATATCGTACAATGCCAATGTTCTAGACGTGGTCTTACATGTAATCACATATCGATGCCACTGTCCCAGACAGGGTCTTACTCGCACACATAAATTAGAATCATATATCGATCCCAATGCATTAAACGTGGTCTTATTCGCACAAATATATTGATGCCATGGTCTTACTCGGACATCACACATCGAAATCCTATGTCATGACATATGTATCCTAGCTATTCCTAAGGTTCGTAGGGGTTTTCAGACGTCATAACTCGATCGAATCAAACTCGTACACGTAGATTCCAAGCTTATACATATTCGACTTCCACATATATAGTATACATTATTCATTTCAGCATATATAGTTCGTATTTAATCAAATAACTAACATCTATTTGCTTCTAAACTTACCTCGGACAACAGTAATGGAATGGAACGACTAATCGACAACTTTGGTTTTCCCCCGATCCAAATTCGATTTCTTTTGTTCTTGATCTAAACATAGTCAAATTAAACTCATTCAAACATAATTTTACTCAATTTAGTCCAAAAAACACATAAATGGGAAAATTACCATTTTACCCCTGACATTTCATATTTTTCACAAATTAGTCCCTATTGCACAAAACAAAAAAATGGAAAATTTCAATATACCATGCTTAGGTCGAATATTCATCTTCCTAATACAAGCGCACACATTTCATTTATTTCACATTTTAGTCCCTCAATTTATTATTTTTACAAATTAGCCCTAATTAATCAAAATCATCAAAAATTCAAATACAAAACATGTTAATCTATTACATATATTTTATTTTCTAGCATCAAACAACAAAAATCAAAAGCTTTCAACAATGGCAAAATCATCATCGAATTCAAAAATTGAGACATGGGCTTGATAGATAACATAACAATGATATCAGAAACATAAAAATTATCAAAAATCGAGCAAAAATTCACCTTGAATCAAGCTTGCTAATGGCTGAATGTGTCTTTCTCTTTCTTTTTCTTTTCTTTTGGTATTTTTGGCTTTTGATGAAAAAATGAATGCATGCAACTTTATTTTATGTTTTATAATTATAACATTATTAACATAATATAAAATTACCATTTTAAAATTAATATAAAACCATGCTATTTAAAACCACAATCGTCCATCCATTTTAATTATGGACTAATTGCATTATAAATGCATCATATCATAAAGAAAAATTCAATTAAGCACTCTCACATTTAACTGTCAACTTTTCACTTTACGTGATTAAGCCCTTTTTATTAAATCCGTATTTTCAAACAGTAAAATTAAAACACGAAAAATTAACACATATAAATTCACACATAATAAACATAGAAACTAATTTTTAAATATTTTTTTGACTCAGATTCGTGGTCCAGAAACCACTGTTTCGAATAGGGTCTAAATCAGGCTGTTACAACTCTTCCCCTTAGGAATTTTCGTCCCACAAAATCTTACCGATGAATAGGTTCGGATAATATTCTTTCATTGCATCTTCTGGCTCCGTATTACCTCTTCACCTCCGAGTTTATGCCACATTACTTTTACTAACAGAATTTTCTTATTTCGAATACGAATCGGTTCTTCCTCATATGTCATATCAGACTTAATCTCAATCTATCCAAAATAACCCAGATTGCATCTTTCTTACTCGATGTCAATGGTAAACTGGATACAAAATCCATCGTGGCTCTATCCTATTTCCATTCTGGTATCATGATCAGCTGAAATAACCCAAACGGTACTTAGTGTTTAATTTTTACTTGTTGACAGACTAAAAATTTCTAAACAAAATCAGAAATGTCTCATTTCATACCATGCCACTAGTAAAGCTATTTCATATCACTATACATTTTCATACTACCCGGAGGAATAGATAATCGACTATTATGAGCTTCATTCAAAATCATCTGAATCAAGTCTGAATTTCTCAGAACACATATTCTATTTCTGAACCTTAAACTCAGAACTCTGAATCAGCATTCAAGTCACATTGAGCCTACTTTGCTCACAAATCATCATCAACTTTTTGAGTATCACAAATCTGTTGAATATTTAACAGTCTTGCTTTTAATTCAGCTATAATCAAACCATCATCAGACATAGCCATATGCGCATTCATTGCATGCAAAATAAGTAGTGATTTTTGACTTAGAGTATCAGCAACAACATTAGCCTTTCCCAAATGGTAGTCAATCACAAGCTTGTAGTCTTTTAATAGCTCTAACCATCGACGCTGTCTCAAATTCAGATCTTTCTAAGTCATCAAATATTTTAGGCTCTTGTGATTATAATAAACATGACATTTCTCACATAACAGATAGTGATGCCATATCTTCAATGTAAACACAATAGCTACCAAATTTAGATCGTGTGTCGGATAGTTCTTTTCATGCTATTTTAACTGTCTCGAGGCATAAGCTATAACTTTGCCTTACTGCATTAAAACACAACCTAAGTCATTTAAAGATACATCACTATAGATAACAAATTATTTACTCGATTCTGGCTGAACTAGTACTGAAGCTTTGGTCAAAATGGCTTTCAACTGATCAAAACTTTTCTGGCACTTTTCTGACCACTCGAATTTAACATCTTTCTGTAATAGTTTCATCATTGGGATTGCAATCATAGAGAAACCTTTCACGAATCGTCTATTGTAACCGACAAGTCCTAGAAAACTTCAAACTTCAGAAACCTTTTCTCGGAGGTTCTCAATCAAGTATAACTGAAATTTTACTCAGATCAACTCGAATACCCGATGCTGATACAACATGTCCCAAAAAAATAACTTCACATAATTAGAACTCGCATTTACTGAACTTTGCATACAAATGTTTATCTCGTAAAGTCTGTAACACAAGTCTCAAATATTCAGCATTTTCGGTTTCATCACAGAAATAGATTAAAATGTCATCTATGAACACAACCACCAATTGATCTAGATATTGCCTAAAGATCCAATTCATCAAATCCATAAAAAAAACAGCAAGTGCATTAGTAAGTCCGAAAGGCATAACCAAAAACTCATAGTGTTCATACCTCGTTCGGAACACAGACTTTGGTACATTAGAACCTTTAACTTGCAACTAATAGTAACCTGATTTCAAATCTATCTTTGAAAATACTATAGCCTATTTCAGTTAATCGAACAGGTCATCAATTTGTGGCAACGGATATTTATTCTTTATAGTCACCTTATTGAGCTGTCTATAATCGATACACATTCTCATAGTTCCATCTTTCTTTTTCACAAATAAAACTGGTGCACCCTAAGGAGATAAACTCGGTCGCGCAAAACCCCTATCTGTCAACTCTTGCGACTGAGCTTTCAATTCTTTTAATTTAGTTGTGCCATTTTGTACAGAGTTATCAATACCGAGTCATCCTAGGCACTAACTCATTACCAAACTCTCATTATCGGATAGGTGGTAAATCTGGCAATTCTTCAGGAAACACATCTGGACACTGGCACACACTGGTATAGATTCAATCTTTCCTTCGATCACTTTACTATCAAGCACATACGTAAAGTAAGCTTTACAACTCTTTCTCAACATATTTCTGAGCTAACATCGAAGATATCACTACCGGTAAACTATTCAGATCATTAGACTCAATTTGATTAATCTCATCATTTTGGCATCTCAAATCAATAGTCTTTCATTTATAGTTTACACTGCATTGTGCAAAGTCAACCAATCCATACTCAGAATTATATTGAACTTGTTGAATGATAAAAACATCAAATCAATTGGAAGACATGAATCTCGAATCATCAATAGATAATTCTTACACATTTTATCAACCAGAATACAATGGCCCAAGGGGTTCGATATTCTAATCACAAACTCAGCAGACTCTATAGGTAAAGTCTTACTGGATACTAAGGTCTCACATACATAAAAATAAGTTGAATCAAAATCAGTCAATGCAATTACACTAGTATTATAGAGAGTGAATGTACCAGTAATAACATCAAGGAATGAAACCTCTTCGCGTGCGCGAATGGCATAAGCTCTGGTAGGTGTCCAAGCCTCAGATCGAACTGCTGTGTCTTTAATTCCTCTTTGATTACTACTTACATTTCCTGCATTTCTAGGAGACCTAACCTCGACTAAAATGCTACTTGATCTCAGATTTTGTACAATCTATTTCTCACCCAACTAGGGACAATCTCGGATAGAGTGATCTAAGGATCCACATTGGAAACAAGCTTGATTATTCAATCTACAAATACCCGAATGTCTTTTACCACAACGTTTGCACTAAGGTCGATTAGATCTGACATTTTCAACACTAGTGATCGAAATAGTTAGAGCTCTGAAGTTCTAATATGATCTAGCATGATCTCTACTCGAGTGTCCCACATTAGCCTTTGAACGACTATAATCATTTTGGAATTTCTTTGATGCAGTCTGAAATGATTTACTCGATGATCTCTCACAAAAATTTTTGAATTCAAAATCAGCTTTTCTTTTCTTTTCGTATAACTTGGGAAGTTACATGAACTTGAGGGGGTAGAGGTTGTTGAGCAGCCGGATTCGTTCGAATGAACTCCGTGAACCACTCATTCATTAACTGGAAGAAGCCTTGCTTAGCCTCTCCCTCTATACTACTTGAAATTGACCTAGAATTAGTCTGCGTTGCCTGATCAAGAGCGGGTGCATTATCTTCTACGTCATCCATTACGACTCGATCGAGATCCATTTATATAATAAAACACATTTTTAATTGCCAGGAATCATCACACTATCACAGTTTATAATTATAACATGTATAGCTAGACCCACATGTACTATGTTAGTCATAGAACTGACTAAACCATAGCACTGATACCGATCAAATGTAACACCCCTAACCCGTATCCATCGCCGGATTAGGGTTACGAGGCATTACCAAACATAAGCACAATTCATTACAGTCATGTCCCTTATTACAAATCATGCAAAAAATTACGTCAACTTCTTTATAAAAATTTATACTTAATTAGTAACCAAACACTCATCCATATAAGCTAAGTCTACATAAACCAATCACATAACAAATACAAATGATACATACATTATTAATCAAATATAATCATGTGCATTACTAATTCATGTGCAATTCATTATAATATCTTTAATCGTTTACGAATATCAAAAACATTTCATATCATACCTCATCCGACTACCCAAAAACCAAACCAAACCAAACCAAACCAAATATGCCTAGCCATTTTAATTCAATACAAGACTTTGCTCATCAAACCATATTAATTCCCAACTTACATTATTCACACATTTGTCTTACATAACCAAGCAAAAATCAACATAACTTTTTACCACTTATAACTCATATACTAATCATGCTTTATAAATTAAACATATCAATAATATTTATCTAATAATTTTACTAATCTCATTAACATAAAACGTATAATAATGCATATACTTTATGTTTCTATTAGCCGAACATATTAACTAAATAACATGATATTTGAACACACAAAAAAATCATTAATCATCATTCATTTTCGTGTACTCAAATTACAACAAATATATTCGTTTATAAGCCATTCCACATGCACATATTAGCTTAAATTAAACTATACCTCACGGTTAACTAAGTAAAATTTTACAATACATACAATCATAAATAATTACCCGAATTTTACTTGCAAAATGATCAATTCATTTATTGCCCATTTAACTAACATTTATTATTTTTTCATGAAACTTAACCAAATCAAAACATGTCAATTACATATGCTATAAATTATACTAAAATTTCATATACATAGCTAAATCAATTTATGTATACATTCAGTCATTTAATAGACTTCCATTTAACAGTTAAAACATATATATTCTAGCTATAATAAACCAAAAATAGATTGCCAAATATCATAGCCAAACATACATTCATCAAATACATATATATATCTTTAACCTTTTTGCCAACATAACTCATCCATAATCAAACTTACCAAACCTCAATATTAATAAACATATCAACTTCACCTCCTCTATATGCCATAACCAAAATTTACCTTAATACCAACACACTTATCAATACTTTAACAAATCATATCAACAAAGTTCACATATATTTATCTATGTATAAAACATAGTCGAATCACCAAAACCACAACCAAACATAACCATAATTTGATCAAGACATAAAATTCAAACTTAAAAAAAATAATAAGCCATTTTTGCATGGCTCATATTTACATAACCCAAAATCAAATATAAACATAAGCTAGCCTATACATGCCATAGGTTTAAGTTCAACTTCATAAAAATACTGAAACAGTCGTTAGTGTGATAAACTTCTCTGACGATCCCCGAGCTTGTAACTTGACTCCAAAATCTATAAAATAGAGGCATACATACAGTAAGCTATTGTAGCTTAGTAAGTCATAAGCAAATAAATAACTCAATGACAATATCAAGTAAATTTAACCAAACCAATTTATGCTATCATAATCACATTTAATTTCAAGCTTACAATTTCATTTACAACATATACTTTCATAAATAAATTTTACCTTGGCCGACTATACATATATCTATTATCAAAGTTACATTCAATTCAAAACCATAATACCATTATATAAACAAATATATATATTCACTCATAAGCATATACTTTTGAATCAAATTTCAATATCACATACTTAAACATAACATGTAGCCGAATATACTTCATAAATATTCATATATTTACATTAGGATCATGAATAATTTGCATCACATATCAAATAACTAACTTACCTTATTTTCAAATAAGTAATCAATTATCTCATACCTGATCATTTTAGCTCAATTTACACTTTCGATCACTACTTATCATTACCCGTTGAACCATTCAAAATTGAATAGGATACTCGGATAATCACACATATTGTACAATGCCAATGTTCTAGACGTGGTCTTACATGTAATCACATAACGATGCCACTATCCAAGATAGGGTCTTACTCACACACATAAATCAGAATCACATATCGATGCCATCATATTAAACGTGGTCTTACTTGCACACATATATCGATGCCATGGTCTTACTCACACATCACATATCGGAATCCTATGTCATGACATATGTATCCTAGCTATTCCTAGGGTTCGTACGAGGCTTTTGGACGTCGTAACTCGATCGAATCAAACTTGTACACGTAGATTCCAAGCTTATACATATTCGGCTTCCACATATATACTATCAAATTATTCATTTCAGCATATATAGTTCGTATTTAATCAAATAAGTAACATCTATTTGCTTATAAACTTACCTCGGACAACAGTAATCGAAACAGAACGACTAATCGACAACTTTAGTTTTTCCCCGATCCAAATCCGATTTCTTTTGTTCTTGATCTAAACATATTCAAATTAAGCTCATTCAAACATAATTTTACTCAATTTAGTCCAAAAACACATAAATGGGAAAATTACCATTTTACCCCTGACATTTCACACTTTTCATAAATTAGTCCCTATTGCACAAAACACAAAATATGCAAATTTGAATGTACCATACTTAGGCTGAATATTCATTTTCCTTATACAAGTCCACGCATTTCATTTATTTCACATTTTAGTCCCTCAATTTATTATTTTTACAAATTAGCCTAATTACTCAAAATCATAAAAAAATCAAATACAAAACATGTTAATATACCACATATCTTTTATTTTCCAACATCAAACAACAAAAATCACAAGCTTTCAACAATGGGAAAAAATAAAAAATCATCATCAAATTAAAAAATTGAGACATGGGCTTGATAGGTAACATAGCAACGATCTCAAAAACGTAAAAATTATCAAAAACCGAGCTAAAACTCACCTTGAATCAAGCTTGCTAACTGTCGAATATGGCTTTCTTTTTGTTTTTATTTTCTTTTGGTATTTTTGGCTTTTGAAGAAAAAATGAATGTATGCAAATTTATTTTATGTTTTATTTATAATTATAACATTATTAACATATTATAAAATTACCATTTTAAAATTAATATAAAACTATGCTATTTAATGCCACAACCGTCCATCCATTTTAAGTATGGGCTAATTGCATTATAAATGCATCATATTACAAAGACAAATTCAATTAAGCACTCTCACATTTAACTATCAATTTTTCACTTTACGCAATTAAGCCCTTTTTATTAAATCGGTAGTCAAACAGTAAAATTAAAACATGATAAATTTAACACATATAAATTCACACATAATAAACACAAAAAATAATTTTTAAATATTTTTCTGACTCTGATTCGTGGTCTAGAAACCACTGCTCCGAATAGGGTCTATATCAGACTGTTACAGTCATAATTAAGCCGACATTTCAACCGCACAGATAGGTAATGTCCCAGCTATTAATATTGCATTTAAACATAAGAGAAATTCGAATATAATTTCCATAGTAACCGGTGCAGAAACACAACCTCTATAAATCAGGGAACTATATCACTGTACTCCCATATCAAACTAGAAATTTTACTCATATTGGATATAGTCATTTTCATCAAAAGAATATCTCTTGCAGACAATCACATAGAATCATAATAAAACCAAGATAGCAAAATCTTAAAATGTCAAGCTATACAGAATTTCTGGAAATTACAACCCATATAGAATGATAAAGATCCCAATGATATTGCAGAAAATTTCCAGAAGAAAGAATAACATTCATTAACACTAAAATCGACAGTGACAAAAACAATATAATCTTCATGTATATTCAAGAGAACAAATACCAGTAGAAATGGAATACTAGAAATCATACAAATTTTACCATCGACTTTTTTATCAACACATTGAAAGAGAATACTAGAGAAAAATATAGTAATACCAACATAAGCCATATAGACCATAATGCTTTCATCTAACCGTATGTTTAGCTAACGTTCTCATACGATATGAATTCCTTATGAAATTAAACAATCATATATACTTCTGAGAATAAATGTATACATAGAATACCCAGAAGAAACCATAGTAACTGCTAATCATAGTACTCAGCTAACATTTCAATCCAAACATTATTCCACTGTCTAATTCTGTCATCACTGATTTCACATTATCTCATCACTGACAAAAATCAATTCAGAAGAACTTCCATTTAATACATTCTTTAGATATCATACCTGAATATGTTGTTTCATCAAAGTCAACTTCTTCTTTAATAGTGATATTGCATAATCTGAATGGCCTTCAAAACGATCTGATATCTCTTCTAGTACTATCTCTACTTGCTGACTCATTCTCTTATCTAATCACGGTATTAATCCTTCAATTACAGAACTCTGTAATTCCACACTTATAATCTTATTCAATCTAATATTAAAAATTTCATTGTAATACTTTACTGGTAAGGGGGTGAGGGTCGTAAAGCCTCAAATTTAACTCTCATACATATACACGCACATAACATACCATTTATCAAATAAAAAATATTAAGTTTCAACTCATCATAAACACATTTTCACTCAAACATTTGAGTTTTTCTACACTATCGAAATTAGCTCGATTGGAAATCATATCTGTCTAATGAAAACAATTTTCGTTAGAATCGGGAGAATCATACTATCACAGGTTAAATATGGCATGTATATCTAGACTTACATATGCTACGTTAGTCTTAGAATCGACTAAATTGTAGCTTTGATACCAATAAATGTAACACCCCTAATCCGTATCCGTCGCTGGAATAGAGTTACGAGGCATTACCGATGAATACACATCACTCATATACATAATATATACATTTATGCATTTGTATATAAAACCCATCCAATAAATTCACATTGTCCCTTTTATGGCTCTACAAGGCCTTAAGACATGCTTAAAAGATGTTTAGGACTAAACCAAATAACATTTGAAAAACTTTGGGAACTTATAAAATTTTTCATGAAATTAGTGGCGACACACCCGTGTGAATAGGCCGTGTTCTTGACAAGGCCACCAGACACGCCCGTGTCACAAGCCGTGTGAAATTAGGTGGAAACACAAAAATTTACACACTTTTTCATACCCTTTTTAACTTCAATTCATGCGAATTCGGTTAAATTCTTGTCAAAAAATAATTAATTTTTATAAAATAATTAAAGTGAACTTAAAATATGAACATAGTGAATTTTAGTTAATTTTATAATTATTTTTGATTAATTTTGGTTATTTTCGACAGAATTGTACAAAAGGCGAAAAATGGCTCGGCAGACACTGCTAGAAGCACAAAACTGAGAAGCAATTTAAAGTACCGAGGAAAATTAATTTCCAGCCTAAGACGGTCCAAAATCATGTGTATTAATTCATAATTTAATTAATTTTAATTTATATCCAAGTTAATTTGGATTAATAAATTGTTATTAATTAATTATGAAAAAATGGTCCGATTGAACCGAACCGAGTGAACCGAACCGGCCAAGAAGAGGACAGCCCAAAACTATCCAAGTGCTAACCCAATTCAACTCATTAGCTGATTATTTAAGCTGCAAACAAGCCCTTGAAGACTTGTACAAATTGCAATTTAGCCCCTCAACAATTGGTGGCTTTGAAGATTTGCCCCAAGCCATATTTAGCAAAGTTGAAGCCATCAACTTTGCCACATAGATGGCCGGTCAAGGGGTGGCTCCTTGGCTACTATTTATAGAAAATTTTAGCTGCCACATTTAGCTATAAAATCCCCCCTTGGCTGATCATTCAAAGCATCCCTCATTCATTCACATATCTTCTCTCCTCTCTCACTGTCTCCTCTCATTTTCCCATTCAAAGTCTCCTGCTCTCTTGCTGATTTCTTCCCTTGAAAAAGGAGTATTCATCAGCCATTTTGGAGCAACATTGAAGTGTTCATAGAAGCCTTGTTCGGTGAGGACAACAGAGAACAAAGACGAAGCAAACTAGTCAAGCCACGAAGAAATACCGGATTTGATTCTTGTTCCCTATGTTTTTAATTTTTGTTGTTGTTATGATGAACATATCTATGAATATTTGTGTTGTTTGAATGGTTAATTTAATTAGCTTAGCTTGAATTTAATTCGTGTTGGTTTGATTGCATTTTATCTGCTTAAATTATTAAAATTGTGTTTATACTGTTATAGGCCTCGGTAAAATGTTTGATTAAGTAAAATCATGCCTAAGTTATTCTTGCATTACAATTGTGAGGTAGCTAATGAATTAATTATTTAAACAAATTGAAATTATAATTAATTGACACAATACTTAATTAGTGCATGTTTATTCTTCTAAGGTAGCTGAAGGTTAAATTAGCAATGTATCTGGCGATACACTTGCCTTGCATAACTTGCAAGATATTCATTAGATTTAATTAATTGTTTGAATTGACATAGGAATATGCAAGAGAATAGTTCAAGTTAATGAGTATGTAGGTGCAATAATATGTTTGCTTATTAGAATCTATTTAATCGATTGAATTAACATAGGGATATGTTAAGAGATGAATGGATTTATATAGGTCAGTATGTTCATAAGTTAGCAAATTATCGAGTTGTCGTGAATTTATTCGTAACAACATAAGCATGAGTTTAATAATTCTAAGTTAAATAAGTGTAATTAATCCAGCACAATTATGCCATATTGATTAAATCATATTTTGAAGTCGTGCATTAGAACTTTTATTTTTATTTAGTTTAAAATTTTATTTTTCTTAATAACCCTTTTCAAAACAAAGTATTTTTTTCACCAAAGTGTTTAAAATAGCATCCATAAATAATTCTTTACACAGTCCCTATGGGTACGATAACTCGACATTTACTTGTCACTTTATTACTTGTTGCAATTGTGTACACCTATACATTTCCGTCGTTCCAAGTTTTTGGTGCCGTTGCCGAGGACTGTTTTAAAAAGTCATTATTTGTGAATTTGTTAGTTTTGTATTTTGGTTTAATTTTATATTTAATTTTTAACTTCATTAATTTTTCTGTGATTATTTTAGGTGTTTATGAGTATTGACCGAATTATTGACCTACTCCCTGTAGACCCTAAGATAGAATGAATTTGCCGACAATGGAGAAGACAAGTAAGTCAGAGAATGACTGAAGAAATGAACTTTGAAACTCTAAATCAAGGAAATGGAGCAAACCCTGCTCAAAATCCTATCCTTATTGCTGATGATAGGGATAGATCTTTACCGCAGTATGTCGTGCCAATGCTTAATGACCTTAATCCGGGTATTAGGAGACCCGAAATTGAGGCACAACAGTTTGAGATGAGGCCAGTCATGTTCCAGATGCTTCAGACAGTGGGCCAATTTAGTGGAATGCTTACCGAAGATCTTCACCTACACTTAAAACTGTTTATGAAGGTAAGTGATTCTTTCAGATTAGGCGGAGTACCCGAAGATGCATTGCGACTGAAGCTATTCCCATATTCACTAAGGGATAAAGCTCGAGCCTGGTTGAACTTATTGCCACCAAAATCAATTTCTACATGGCAAGAGTTAGTAGAAAGATTCCTTATGAAGTATTTCCCACCTAGCAAGAGTGCTAAGTTGAGGAACGAGATCACTACTTTTTAGCAAATAGATGATAAGTCTTTGTATGAGGCATGGGAAAGGTACAAAAAATTATTAAGGAAGTGCCCTCATCATGGAATCCCACATTGCATCCAACTTGAGACATTTTATAATGGTCTCAATGCTTACACAAGGATGGTAGTGGACGCTTCTGCTAATGGTGCTCTCCTTTCTAAGTCTTACAATGAGGCCTATGAAATCATTGAGAGGATTGCTAGCAACAATTACCAATGGCCAACCAATCGAGTAGTATCAAGAAGACGAGTTGCTGGAATACATGAAGAAGATGCTCTTACTTCACTCGCATCTCAGGTATCATAATATCCTTAATGTTAAAAAATCTTACTACTAATAGGTCTAATAGTTTTATAGCACAACCACCTAACCAATTTGAAAATATAGCCTGTGTTTATTGTGGATAAGGACATTTATTTGAAGAATGTCCATCAAACCCAGAATCCATGTACTACATAGGTAACCAGAACCAAAATCAAGGAAGGCAAGGACTACAATCCAATTTCTATAACCCATCATGGCGAAACCACCCGAATTTTTCCTGGAGTAACCAAGAGGTTGGAGCCAGTAATACTTACGCCCAATCTAGATCGACCCAGCCACCTAGTTTTCCCCAACAAGTTCAGAAACCAACCCAAGCTGAACCATCCAAAGGCTTAGAAAATTTGTTGAAGGCATACATAGCAAAGAATGATGCCTTAATCCAGAGCCAAACAGCTACATTGGAAAACCTGGAAAACCAAATGGGCCAACTTGCAACTGAACTCAGGAACTGACCATAAGGTGCTTTACCTAGTGATACAGAGGATCTAAGGAATCTAGGGAAGGAGCATTGTAAAGAATTAACATTGAGGAAGGAAAGACATTAGAGCCCAACACCGTCAAAGTTTAAAAGGAGTAAGCTAATGCTCAGGAACCAAAGGAAGATAAACCGAGTGTTGAAATTCTAGTTTCACCAGAACTAGAGTCTACAAAATCTAACAAAGTAATCTCAGAACCAACTAATTCTGATCAACTAACAACTGCGTTAGATGCAGAATCACCATAGAAGATGAATCAACCAGTTCCAATAAAGAAACCACCACCACCCTACCCTCAAAGACTTCAAAAGAAGAAGCAGAAGATTCAATTCAAGAAGTTCCTAGACGTACTCAAGCAACTTCATATCAACATCCTGTTGGTTGAAGCACTTGAGTAATGCCAAACTACTTCAAATTCATGAAGGATATCCTGTCCAAAAAAGGAAGACTTGGAGAATTTGAGATGGTAGCTCTGACGAAGGAATGCAGTTCATATCTTTGAGACAAATTATCCCCAAAGTTGAAGGATCCTAGATGTTTTACCATCCCTTGCAACATTGGAGCAACATATTGTGGTAAGGCATTATGTGACTTAGGTGTGAGTATTAACTTGATGCTTATGTCAATATTAAGGAAGTCGGGGATAGGTGAAGTTAGACTGACTACGATTACACTTCAGTTAGCAGATCGATCCTTAGCACATCCAGAAGGAAAGATTGAGGATGTATTGGTACGTGTAGATAAATTTATCTTCCCTACTGATTTTGTCATTATAGACTTTAAAGTAGACAAAGAAGTGCCAATTATCTTAGGAAGACCATTCTTAGCAACTAGAAGGAACCTTGTTGATGTGCAGAAGGGCGAGCTTACTATGCATGTTCAGGATGATCAGGTAACATTTAACATTTTTAAGTCAACGTGATTTCCTGACACAGCTGATGATTGTTCTGCAGTATCCGATTTAGAGGATTTAATAGTGGAGAAGGAGCCCAAATATGTTAAGGATCCGTTGGAACAAATTTTGACATTAGACCCTTCGAATGATGAAGAGGAGGATGAATACTTAGCTTTGCTGGAAGCTAATCAAAAGGGATTTAATCCATAACACCATTTTGAATATTTGTAAATGGAAAAAAGGGATTATGCCCATCCAAAAGTGTCAATCGACGAGCCACCTAAAATAGAACTCAAGGTACTACCTTCACATCTGAAATATGTTTATTTAGGTAACTCTTCTACTCTGTCTATTATTGTTTCAGCAGAGTTAACTAATGAACAAGAAGAGAAACTCATCCTGGTGTTGAAACAATTCAAAAAGGCTATCGGATGGACCATAGCCGATATTCACGGTATTAGTCCATCTGTACGCATGCACAAGATCATACTAAAGATGGCAACAAAAGGGACCGTTGATGGAAAACGAAGACTAAACCCCATTATGAATGACGCAGTAAAGAAAGAAATCATCAAGTGGTTAGATATGGGTATAATTTACCCTCTCTCAGACAGTTCATGGGTAAGTCTGGTCTAGAGTGTGCCAAAGAAAGCAAGTATTACAGTAATCAAAAACAAGAATAATGAGTTGATATCGACTGGAATGGTAACGGGATGGAGAATTTGCATTGATTACCGAAAGCTGAACAAGGCGACTAGGAAAAATCACTTTCCTTTGCCATTTTCGGACCAAATGCTGGATAGACTTGTAGGGCGAGACTATTACTATTTTCTTGATTGATACTCGGGGTATAATCAGATTACAGTAGCACTGGAAGATCAGCACAAGACAACATTCACCTGCCTGTACGGTACATTTGCATTTAGACGCATGTGATTTGGTTTATGTAATGCACTTGCTACATTTCAAAGATGTATGATGTCGATTTTTACTGACATGGTTGAGAAGTATTTGGAAGTTTTTATGGATGATTTTTCAGTATTTAGAGATACTTATGATGATTGCTTAGCTAATTTAGCCAATGTACTAAGGCGATGCGAAGAAGCAAATCTCGTACTCAATTGAGAAAAGTGCCATTTCATGGTACTAGAAGGTATTATTCTAGGGCAATGGATAACGAGAAATGGAATCGAGGTAGATAAAGCAACGGTAGATGTTATTAAGAAACTCCGACCTCTGACATCTGTAAAGGGTGTTAGGAGCTTTTTGGGCCACGCCGGTTTCTATCGAAGATTCATCAAGGACTTCTCCAAAATTGCTAAACCCTTATGCAAATTATTGGAGAAGGACAAGACGTTCAAATTTGATGAAGAGTGCTTAAGAGCTTTCAATGATTTGAAGAGTCGATTAGTTTCAGCACCTACAATTGTTACACCAGACTGGGATTTTCCATTTGAATTGATGTGTGACGCAAGTGACTTCACGATAGGAGCTGTCATGGGTTAGTGAAGGAACAAATTTTTTCATCTCATCTACTACGCAAGTCAAACTCTGACAGGAGCTCAACTGAATTATACGGTAACAGAGAAAGAGTTACTTGCTATTGTGTTTACTTTTGAAAAGTTTCGATCTTATCTTGTAGGTACCAATGTGACTGTCTATATGGACCACTCAGCGATTAAGTATTTACTTTCCAAGAAAGATGTAACACCGAGACTGATCCGATGGGTACTTCTACTCCAGGAGTTCAATCTAGAAATTCAAGATCGAAAGGGAGTGGAAAACCAAGTAGCAAACCAGTTGTAGATTGGAGCCACAAGAAGGAAACTCTCCTCTTATACCAATTCGAGAGACGTTTCTAGATGAACACATAATGAAGGTAAATCATGTCCACAATACCCCTTGGTTTGCTGATATTGCTAACTTTGTAGCTTGTGGTTTGATGCCGATTGATAAGACATATCATCAAAGGAAAAAGTTTATTCACGCTGTGAAGTACTATTTCTGGGAAGAACCATACTTCTTTAAAAAGTGTGCAGATCAAATAACCAGGAGAAGCATGGCAGAAGATGAAGTACATAAGATTTTATACCATTGTCACTCAACTCTGAGTGGGGGGACACTTTGGAGGTACACGTACTACAGCCAAGGTATTACAAGCCGGATTCTTTTAGCCAACACTATTCAAGGATGCATATGTTTGCATAAAGAGTTGTGATCGATGTCAAAGGGTTGGAAATGTCACCAAAAGAAATGAGATGCCTCAAACAAATATCATTGAGGTAGAATTGTTCAATGTATGGCGTATTGACTTTCTTGGTCCTTTCCTACCGTCCTTTGGTGACAAGTATATATTGGTAGTAGTAGACTATGTGTCTAAGTGGGTCAAGGCTGAAGCTTATTAGACAAATGATGCTAGGGTTGTGATGAAGTTTTTGTAGAAACACGTGTTCACAAGGTTTGGAACCCCAAGAGCTATTATCAGCGATGAAGGGTCCCATTTTGTGAACAAGTGGTTGAAATTGTTATTAGATAAACATGGAGTGAAACACAAGGTCACTACATCTTACCATCTGCAGATGAATGGGCAAGCTGAACTGGCAAACAAGGAGATCAAATGCATACTTGAGAAGGTAGTTTGCCCGAACCGACGAGATTGGTCCAAAAGACTAGATGATGCTTTATGGTCTTACAGAACAGCATAAAAGACACCTTTAGGGATGTCACCCTACAGGTTGGTTTTTGGGAAAGCTTATCATCTGCCCTTTGAGTTAGAGCACAGAACCTATTAGCCCCTTCAACAACTCAACCTAGATCTTAAGCATGCTAAAGAGAAACGAATGCTCCAACTCAATAAGATAGAGGAATTCCGAATGTTCTCATACAAAAATGCCAAATTACTCAAGGAGAGACTTAAAAAATGGCATGACAAGCACATTGGTCCAAATTAAGGTTCTTTTCAGATAAACTAAAATCACATTGGCCCGGTCCATTTATGATTCATCGCGTCTATCCATATGGAGTTGTTGAACTCTAAGGTAAGGGAGGTAATTTTCAAGTTAATGCTCAGCGTCTGAAACATTACTGGGAAGAAAAGATTGAACGGAATCAAATTTTGTCCATTTTATTAGATGTTTAAATTTTCTTATTTTCTTTCTTAATAAATGATTTAGGGTATATTTCCGGGATTAGTATGTTTAAATAAATTCTGTCTAGGAGATAGGAACTTAAGCGGGATCGCTTATGACCCCTCCAATCTTTCCTGGGAATTGATTTTTACATAATTTTCCGAGAAATTATTCCCTAAATAGAAAATTAAATTTTTGGTTTTTCAAATAAAAGGGTCAATTTTGATCCAAGTTTTAAATTGCAACTCAATTTCAAATTTTCATTAAGTCGGGGGACTTAATTGAATTATTTTTAAAATTTGGTTGCTCTTTTCATAAATAATAAAAATTAGATGCCTTTTTTTATAAATATTTTCAAAAGTCTTGTAGAATAAATGTTTTTAGTTTAATAAAAAAGATGATAATTATTAATATATAATTATATATATTATTTATTATCAACTTTATATAGAGTTAGGATTAGTTTTAATTTAATCATATTTTAAATTTTTATCTTAATAAATTAATAGCAATTAATAATTTAATATGTATTTTATTAATTATTAATTATTGTTAACTCTAAGTAGAATTAGAACTTAGAATTTTTAATTATTCTAAGAATTTTATTCCGACTCCTATTTCCCTCGTTATAAATACCACCAACCTTCTCCATCATTTATCACTCAAAACCCCAAAACACCCAAACCTTTAAGTGCCGCAAGCCCCTAGTAGATAGCTTCATTCGACCAGCAGCACCTAACAATAGCATTGCCCAGTTGATCGGCCAGTAGAAGCCCAATATCCCCAGTTCCATTGCATGCCCAATTGCCCAACAGCCCTCGCACACAAGCGCGCCAGTGGCCTCCCCGTGCCACTACACTTGCTACTCCAGTCCAGTTGTCCAGGCCGTATCTCGCACCTGCGCCTGCCTACATCAAGCCTGCTCGGCGAGGCTACGCACGTTGCTCGTGCATCCAGCCTAGCTCATGCGCACGCTGTTGCCTACTCCCATGTCCTTCCACCTGCGCACCTAGCAGCATTCCAACACCCGAGCAGCACACACCTTCACCCATTCTTAGCTAAATCCTCCAACCTACCTTAAATCGATTTCTTTTTCTCTCTAATTATTTTTAGGAGTTCTTAAAAAATGTGGTAAGATCGAATTTTCTCTTAAATTTTAATTTTATTCTAATAATTAATTTTTCAATTTATTGAATCATTAATAATTTTTTTATAAAATTTTTTGAGAAAATAATCTTTTCCATCTTTTGTTCAAGTTAATCATGCCTCGCAAGAGAACTCGTGCCTGCACCCAAATTGATGAAACACAAAACAAGTTCCATTGGGAAGAAACCAAAGCAAGATCCAAGGGTATCTTCAAATATCAATGGATGTATCCAGAGAAAGGCTTTACATTGAAAGAAAGCAACTACAAAGACTTTATGGCACGTATTCATCAAGTTGTTGAAGCCCTCAATTTGGTATTGTTTTGTGAGAAGAGACCTAGTGTGGATGAGGAGTTAGTGCGCGAGTTCTATGTGAATTTAACCTCAAGCGAGTTGAAGGAAGTTCCAGTTCGTGAAATCAAGGTACCAATAACTTTAAATGCTATTATTGAGTTCTTTGAATTGCCTGATTTCGAAAACGACGATTATTCTTCCTTGGTTAGCAATATAAAGCTGAAAATTTGCAAGAAATTATCGAGGAACTTACAATTCCATGTTCGAAGTGGATTGTGTCAAAGCAAGGAATCCACACTTGTTGAAGTGAATATTTGACACCACTCGCAAAGGTATGGTTCTATTTCATCCGATTTAGCCTTATGCCTAGTTCACATGGAACTACAATTTCATTAGAGCGAATGGTCTTATTATAATCAATTTTAATTGGAAAGACCATTGATATGGGAAAAATCATCCTGAGAGAAATGCGGAATTATGCCGTTAGACGTTTTGGCCCAGCTTACTTTCCCTTTACGATATCAATTTTCTGCTTGAAAGCTAAAATTCTTGCAAACGTAAAGAAGATAGGATGTAGCCAGGGCACAATCACAGATTGGCACTTCTACCGTTCTATTCTACAACAACGAATTAAAGAAAGTGAAGACCCTAAAGAAAAGGAAGAAGATCCCACAGAGATCGAGCTAATGCAATCAGCTGAAGTCCCTGATAAGGTGGAACCAATGGAACCAGAAGTTGAACCTGATGACGAAACTTCAATATTCAAAGCTCAACTTCCTAGCCCAGATCTTCGAGATGAGCAGTCAAAGTTGATGGACATAATGCAGCATATGCAACGGTAGCAACAAGCTTACTAGATATACTCAAAAATAAGGGATGACTCGATGAGAAGTGGTCTTAAGAAAATTTACAATGACCTATTTATTTTTGTGCCTGAATTTCCATATTTTATATTTGAACCATGGAGTCCATTATCGAAAAAGGAGCGAAGCGATTCATGCAAAGGCAATAATGATGGAGTGAAAGATGCGTTGAATTCAGAAGGATCTGCAAATAAATAAAATGGGGGATCTTGACTTTATTTTATTTCTGTTCTTAGGTCATTTTAGGATTAAGTTTAATTAGGAATTTTTATTTTCACATAACAAAGAAAGAGATGGAAATCATGAATAATGAACAAGTCGCAAAGTATAAAGTGTGGCAATAGGTATATACATGTCTAAGATTGGATCTAAAGAGAGCTCGGTACTTAAGCAGTCAATTTGACTCACCTCCTCTTTTCTAGAATCCTACCTAGTGTATAGTATCTATTCACTTTAAACAATGAGGACATTGTTCATCTTAAGTAGGGTGCACCAAAAAAATTGAATTATTTTCACTCAGAATAAATTTTTCTTTTAATTATGATTAGGATATATTTTGTTCAATAATTGGAAATTTTGTTAAGTATGCTAAACTTTAGTATAACTAAATTTCTATTATTTCAATAAATTATTATGTTAGCTTAATAATGATATGAATGCATTTTTAATAAAGCATGCAAATCGTACCATAAATTTTTAGTTCCTTATGAAAGTTAGACATGTATGAAAGTTTAAATCTTTAGAATTGACTTAGTAGTTTCTTGAGGCGAAATCCTAGGAAGCATGGAACATTAAAAATGATTTAGGCAACTTTTGTTTGGATCGTTTGAGCCTTTCAAGCCAACCATGATGAAATTTTTATCCTTTGAAAACCAATTTTGAGACTATATGGCCTAATTTTGTTTGAACCCTTGGCAAATTTAGCCATCACTTCTGTAACGCCCCGAATTTGGGCCTAGAAGTATTGGGCTTTCAGTATGGGTCCATAAGGAGGTAGTATATAAGCATTAAAATGTAAAAGGAAATGACACAATTAAATGTCTACTTTAGTGGTTAATGGCCCTGAGAAGTGTTGGAGAAATCTTGGGTTCAAACCTGGGCTTTAGCAAAAATTTTGGTAATAAGTGAATAAAACCCTGGGTGCTTGGATGAAGGCCTCTTAAATTATTGTGGTAAATAAATGACATAAGGAAGCATGTGGTCTAGTGGTTGTGGAATCATTAAGGTTGCAAGGGAGCCTGGGTTCAAGTCTTGGCTCTTGCAATTTATTTTGGTTTTTCTTTTAAAGGAGCCTAAACTTTGGGCTATAGACCTTATATTTAATTGAAGATAAAATATGACACAGAAAGAGCCTGTGGTGGAGTGGCAAGGTGGCATGTTGTGTAATTGTGAGGTCTAAGGTTCAAGTCTTAGGATGCGTAATGGAGTATCTATTTTGTTGTTTGAGCTGTGTAGGAAGTGGAGTTGGACTGGAACTCTATGGTTGAGGTGGCTATAAGAAAATAAGGAATTTTCCTAATGGTTGATAGTAATCCCACATCGGGAAGCTAACATGGGAATTGGTGAGAAGCTGGCTTTAAATAGAGCGAACCAGATGAGTTGGTGAAAAAGAAAAAGGTGATTAAGACCCAATACAGGATATGCCAAGGTTGGTGATCGTGGACTTCGGCGCGTTCTCATAAACATGTGTGTATTCATGCCCTTCTTTGTTAGAAATGAGCAAAAGCTAAAAGCCGCCATGAGCGTTCTCGTGTGCTGGAGCTGTTCTAGGCCTCGATGGGCCCGTAGGCCTGCTTGTGTAAATCTAACTGTTATGTGGGAAGTAGTTGGGCCTGATGGGCCATGTGAGCGAGATTGGGCCTAAAGGGGCCAAATGAATAAGTGCAAATCTGTTAGTGTTCAGTAAAGGGGTTGTGGACCTAGTTTTTGTAACAACTCAAGCAGACATAAAACTTAAATAATTAGTTAATCGCGACTGTGGACGAGTCATAAGGTTAAGGTGTGGCAATGGGTATATGCATGTCCAGGATTGGATCTAGGGAGAGCTTGGTACTTAAGCGGTCTTAATGACTCACCTCCTCTTCTCTAGAATCCTACTTGTTGCGTAGTATCTGTTCACTTTAGCCAACGAGGACTTGTTAACGGGCCAATGTAAGTAATAAACCCATAATAAAGAGAAATTACTGAAATACCTTTGATTTATAAAATTACCGAAATACCCTCGATTTGTAAAATTACTAAAATACCCTCGATTGTGAAATTACTGAAATACCTCCGATTTGTAAAATTATCGAAATACCCTCGATTGTGAAATTACTAAAATACCCTCGTTTTGTAAAATTATCGAAATACCCTTGATTTGTAAAATTACTGAAATACCCCTATTTTGTAAAATTACCAAAATACCCTCAATTGTGAAATTATCGAAACACCCCCGATTTGTAAAATTATCGAAATACCCTTGTAGTGTAAAATGACCGACATACCCCTGTAGGGTAAAATGATTGTTTTACCCTTGAGGGTAAATGACCGACTTAGACTTCGAATTTGACTGATTTGATTATGAATGTATGACTGCGTTTTAATTGACTTGACTGTGGTTGTATGACTGATAAGCTCTTAATATATGTTTAAAAGACTGTTACTAAGTATGGCCATTCTGCATACACGTGTGATGATTGAGCATGACATACACGACATATTGCATGGGTTGGGAATTATGGAACGGAGGAAGTATATGAGGATCGCATGGTTGCTTGACAACCGTGGATCCACCGATGGCTATTAAGCCTAATATTTGATTAGCATCTTGCTACAATGAAGGTAGTACTGCAACCGGGCTACCATTGATGTGTATCGGATAGGTGGGTCGATATTTATATCCCCACATGATGTGTATCGGGGGACAGAGTTGGTGTGTAGCAGTTGGATTATTGGGGTGAGTTACACAGCATTGCATGTATGATATTATTGTGATATTATTGCTATGTGGGCTTTGGTCCAACTGAGGTTAAGATGGGCTAGGCCCAATTGATTCTGTTATGGGCTGTAACCCAAATGATATTGTAATGGGCTTTGGCCCACGTATGCTCTGAACTGGACTATATTGTTACTGCAATGGGCTCTGGCCCAGGCTGATCCTGAATTTTGTCTATTTACTGACTGTTACTTTAGTAAGGGGATTACACACTGAGTTTTTGTAAACTCACCCTGTTTATTAACTGTACAGGTAATCCCCAGCGTTAGGTGGATGAGTTCCATAGAGGGACTCGGAGAGAACCACACAACTGCACATGGCTTTCTATGTCATTTATTTAGTTAAGCACTTTAGTTTTTGATTTGGGTTGTATTAAGGCCTCTTTATTTTCTTAACCTTTTATTTAGGAAATTTATTTAGTATGCTTAATATCTGTTAGAAGTAGGGCACGGTTTTCCGAAACAACAACTGGTTTTCAAAATATCTCGTTTCCACAACTGTTTAAAAGTAAGCTTTCGTAGCAAGTAAGGCTTTAAGGGAATTAACGTTTCACAAGTTTTAAAATGGCCAGAGGTTTTGTAACGCCCTAATTTTCGAGATTTTTGGGATTTCTGTAATTTCCAATGACTTTTAGAAATACTATGTTTTGACTGTCTGTTGTGGGTCTGAGTATGCTGGTGGGCCTTTAAAAACCCCAAGAGTAAATTTAAATCGAGGTAATTCCTGAATTTTTAATTTTAGAGAGAAAGGGTTTTGGCGATATGGGCTTTTAAAATTGAGATGGTGAAATAGGATGCAAAAGGATCTGTGGTAAAGTGGCATGTGGCGCCACCTAGGTGTTTGGGGAGTGACGTGTGGATGTTTAGGGGGAGCCAGAGATCAAGTCACAAGGTAAGCGTGCGGTTACTTTTATTTTTTTGTGTGCATGTGCTAGGCATGTGATAGAGCTTAAGTGGAAATTCGGCTAGGGATTTAGGAAGGTTGGGCTGTGGGTTTGAATGGCCATTAGGGCAAGCTTTATTTTATTTTTATTTTGCTGAATTAAGGTTAGCCACCTAGAGCCTTCCCTTTCATTCTATTCTCTTTTCAATATCGAAAAAAGTCGAAAAACGCAAAATTATGTCTCCTGAGTGCCGAATTCTTCCTTCTCTTCTCCTCTCTTCTTTTATTTTCTTTTTCTCCTTCTTTTCTTCTCTAGCCGAAACATTCCTACCATTCTACTCATCTCCTTTTTCATTCCCATTCTTTTCTAGACCTCTATAGCCGATTGCCATAAAAGTCGAATTCCTAAAAGTTATTTCTTGTGCCGATTTCTTCTAGCCAAAATCCTCCTATTTTATTCATCTTTTTTGGTCGATTTTGACATCCTCTAAACCTCAACCCCTATCGGTAATACCACTGCAAAAACCACCATACCAAATCATCTTCCTCTTCACAGTTCCAAAAGCCAAAAACACAATAGTTTTTAGGGACGTATAGCCGAATCTTTAGATCTCTAAGATTCGATTTCTGCTAGTGTTTAAGGGCTGGATCTGCATCAGAACTAAGTAGAAACTGAAGTGGAATCGTTTTTGGTTGAAAGAACCTGAGGTAGGTACTCAAATCTATTCTTTATTTCGGGTTTTAGAAAAGCCAAAATCCCTAAAGGCATAGGGAGCCTGTTGATTGGAGCTTAAGGCTCTAAGGGTTGTAACAATTGATTTATTTTGGTGTTAGTGTGACCCAAAGGCTGCTGATCGAAGGCTTGGACAAGTGGAACGACTAGATTTAGATCTAGTCTCTAGTTTTGGCAAATGTAGGATCTCAAGGGCCATAGGTATTGATGGCCGATTATGGTAAGTAAGTTTATGATGGTTGTTATTGTATTTTGGATCTGATATGTCTAGTGATGATTGTAGGATATTGTGGGATATTTCGGTAGCAGTTTTTGCAAATCAGGTGTGTAAACGACACCCACTCATAGACTAGATCGACAAAAGTCGAAAAGCTGAAATGCCTAAAAGCCAGCATTTTGTAAACTTGCGAGCGTGCGAGTGCTCGTGAGATGGTTTGGTTGTTAAATTTGGTAATCACAAGCAGTATGATTGCAGAGTGCGCAATTTCGTGCACTTCGGTATATTTGGGCTTAATGGGCCAAAATCGTGTTAATGGGCCAACGGGCCCAATTCTGTAAAAATGCTCGATAAGTGTTTCTGTTAATGCGTTAATAGCTATAATGAGCATGAAACCCTAAAAAGACAGATAAAATTACTGAAATACCTCTGTAAGGTAGAATTACCATAATACCCTTAAAGGGGTAAGTTTACGATTACGCCCCTCGAGGGTAAAAAATTGTTCTTATGCTATAATCTGACTGTCTTTTTGAAGCATACCTTGTTAATTATATATATTCTGCATACATGTCATACTGCATGGGGTTGGGTTTTGTTATGGAGGAAGAACCCGTCCTGGTGGTTGTGCCACATATTCTGATATAAGTAGCTTTGCTGCGGATTATAGTTAGTGTCGCAACCGATGCTAACACTGTAAGTGTAGGGATGGCGTGGGTGATTTATTCCCCACAGGAAGTGTAGGGATGGACGGAGGCAAGTGTAGGGTTGGATGGGGTTATCATGTATTAATCATATAAGACTATTTTGTTATGGGCCAACTGTGTTAATATGGGCAAGGCCCAATATATCTCGACTTGTAATAGGGCTACGGCCCAGACTGATACTGGTATGGGCTAGGCCCAGTATACTCTGATACTGTAAGGGGCTATGGCCCAAATTAATATTAATATGGGCTAAGGCCTAATTAACTCTGATTTCTGAATAGGGCTTAGGCCCAGTAAAGCTTGAACTAATTTGGGCTCTGGTTGGGATACTTTACACACTGAGTTTTCCAAACTCACCCCCCTTTCCCCATCTTTGCAGGTGAGTTTTAGATCGATGGACTTGGAGCTGGAGGGATTTAGAGTGGCCATATGGACTGTTTAAAATAAGTGTTTATGCCTTCACTTTTATTCTAGATTATTTCCTTTATGTTTTCGAATTTTAATTTGTAATAAGGCCACTTAAATTATTTTTAATTGTTTTTGGTATGTTTTGATAGCTTAGATATGATATTGTTTTAATTGTTTGAAACTGAATAGCTCTAGGGCGCGTTTTAAAAAGGTCACTTGAATTCAAAATATCGCGATAACAAATCCAAGCTTCTGCAACGAAAACGTTTTCAAAATTAATAACCCTTTTCAAATGGTTTTAAACGAATTGGTTTTCCATGAACAATCATTCAGTTAAAGTGTGGCAATGGTTGTGTGCATGTCTAGGATTGGATTCGTGGAGAGCTGGGTACTTAAGCGGTCTAATTGACTCACCTCCTCTTTTCTGGCATCCTACCTGGTGCAGAACTTCCATTCACTTTAATCTATAATGAAGATATTCTTTAAACACTAAGAAAGACTTTAGATGAAACATGACCTTTCTAGTAACGCTTCAATGTGACACGCTGGATTTGGCCGTAATGTCTAGGCCTGGTTTGGGGTGTTACAGGTTTTGAGTAGTAAGAAGGTTTTTCAATGAGAACATGGTTTTTGAAAAATACTTCAATGTGACACGCTAGATTCGGGCCTAACTTCTAGGCCGGGTTTAAGGTGTTACAACTTCTCTCTTAACTATCTTAAAATTGTCTCAAACGCTAGACTCAGTACTATTCAAAGTATTCTTTAAAAATAAGTTTGGGGGAGTTGAAAAGAAATATCAAATGCTCTAAAATTCTAGTACATTCAATAAAATGCTCGATCTTAAAAAAAAAGAGAGAGAGCATGAGTTCTTAAAATAAGATGAACAAAAGAGCATATGAAAGCAAAGTAAGTTGGTATATTGAGGGAAATTATTCCAAAGGTTCAATTGAAGCTAAGTTTAGGGTTTAAAAGCCTAAATTTATCTATCTATTACCTACCCCTAAGCCCAGCCATGTTACAACCTTGTTAAAGACCTAATGATTCAAAGTTCCAATGCTACCTACATTAGTGGAGAGAAATTGTTACGTACAACATATGAAGACATAAGTTAAACTTAATGATTGCAGCTTAATCTTGAATAAGGGAATAAAATTACATTGGTAAGGTTTAACATGACTTTATTAGGAAGCATTTACTTTAATTTTTGCTATCATAATAGTTGTTGAGATTAATTTGAACAATATGTATACTTAAGTAGCATAACTATCAAATTTCTTGTCTTTGAGCATAAGTATATTAAATTCATAATTTTGAGAAAAATGTTGTTCTGAAGGAATTTTTCAAAGGTGTTTCTGAGAAATTCTTTTAAAAATTCATGCGAATTTGGTTAAATTCTTTTCAAAAAATAATTAATTTTTATAAAATAATTAAAGTGCACTTAAAATATGAACATATTTAATTTTATTTAATTTCATAGTTTTATTTAATTATTTTTGTTATTTTCGACAGAATTACACAAAGGGCGAAAAATGGCTCTGCAGACACTGCTAGAAGCACAGAATCGAGAAGCAATTTAAAGTACAGAGGCAAATTAATTTCCAGTCTGAGACGGTCCAAAATTATGTGTATTAATTCATAATTTAATTAATTTTAATTTATATCCAAGTTAATTTGGGTTAATAAATTATTATTAATTAATTATGAAAAATGGTTCGATTGAACAGAACCAGTGAACCGAACCGGCCAAGAAGAGGACAGCCCAAAACCGTCCAAGTGCTGACCCAATTCAGCTCATTAGCTGCAAAGAAGCCCTTGAAAACTTGTACAAATTGCAATTCAACCACTCCACAATTGGTGGCTTTGAAGATTTGCCCCAAGCCATATTTAGCAAAGTTGTAGCCATCAACTTTGCCACATAGGTGGCCGGCCAAGGGGTGGCTCTTTGGCTGCTAATTTTAGAAAATTTTAGCTACCACATTCAGCTATAAAAACTCCCCCTTGGCTGATCATTCAAAGCATCCCTCATTCATTCACATCTCTTCTCTCTTCTCTCACTTTCTCCTCTCATTTTCCCATTCAAAGTCTCTTGCTCTGTGACAGCCATAATTTGACCCTAGTCAGAAAGTGGTTTCGGGACCACGAAACTGAGTCATAAAAATAATTAACAGTCATATTTGATGCTTATTATATATGAATATGCATGTGTGAAAAATTCATGCTTAAATTTTGTATATAGTATGTGAAATTTATTAAATAGGACTTGTATGAGAAAATTTAGAAATGTGCTAGGCAAATGCTAAAGTGGCCTATTAATATATGTTGGAAAGTGCTTGTACTTGCATGTCAAATTAGCCAAACTATAGGTAGTGGCCGGCCATGCTACGAATTATATAATCAAATATGAATTTTCTATTAACTTTAATTAGCTAGATGCCATATTATCATGGATGAATGTAATAAAATAAAGAAATAATAATTAAAGGAAGGAAATGGGTGAAAGAAACAAAGTCTTCATCCATGTTTCTTCCTAGCCGATTCTAAAGAAAGAAAAGAACAACCATTCGGTGATCTTGAACTCAAAATAAGGTGAGTAGTTCATGCTAATTCTTGAAATTTTAGTATATTTTGAGTTAGTTCTTAAGTTCTTTGCTTAACCCATGACAAAATTTTGAGTTGGGTAATGTCTTAAGCTTTCGGCCATAGTAGAAATTAAGGGGTTAGATTGTTTTTTTTGTGGTTATTTGAAGTTGAACTAGTTAATACTTAAGTGTTAGTATTTGTACATGAAATAGATGAATGTGGATTTTTTGAGTTACTTGAACAAATTCGGCTTTGTAATTGATTTTTTTTAGTATAAACCTTGAGTAATGCTAGACATAGATTTTGGTTTTGATAGTGCTTATATGAGTTTAATTAATTCAATTTTGATAATATAATGATAGCTTAAGATAAAAAACATTCGGTTATGAATTTTTATGTTAAATCGAAAATGGATGCTAGTTGAGCTATTAACAATTACTTAATAACGAAGAGAATATAAGCTTAATGCAAAAGTAGCATTCAACCTCGGAGTAAGTTAAATTAGTAGGAAAATAAAATTTTGAGATGGAAAGTTATGTGTTTGACTAAAGAAAAGAAATCGTTGAAGAGTGTTTGTGAACATGGTAAGTGTATTCGGTTTAGTGAGCAAATGAAATAAAAATTTGGAATTTGATTTTTTTAGGGGTATGTATGACCAAGTATATTCGGCCACATAAATAATATAATTACATGATGTTATATTATGATTATCGAGCTTATGTATGTGGGTGCATGTATATCTAGTAATATAATGACATTTGGTTTTGATAGTCGATTGATAAGTTATTACTTTAATTACAAGAGCATTTGGTGAAAGTAACATTTGTGTATGAACATATATTAGTTATGAAATAGGTAGGTTTAAGACTAATTGTGGTAATGATAATATATTAAAATGAGATGGATATTTGATTATCGAATGTAAATAATAAGTAAACATTATTGATCAAAATATTAAACATCTCTATTTATACTTATTTAGCTCAAGAGCAAGGGGGTCAAAGTTGGATAGGGGAAAGGAAAAAGTGATCGAATAGTTGTTGAAATCGTTAGACAACATCCGAGGTAAGTCTTTAAGTAATGGAACTTAGCTTATGATTTGATAAAGCAATTATATATATGTGCATATATGTGTGAATGTTAATCGGGGTTTAAATCCGAGCTTGGTCTCGAAGGGCTTTTGAGCCAGTGTCATAATCCGAGCTTGGTCTCGAAGGGCTTTTGAGCCAGTGTCATAACCGAACCTAGTTTCGAAGGGCCTTCAGGCCAATGTCATAATCCGAGCTTGGTCTCGAAGGGCTTTTTGAGTCAGCGCTAAGAATCGGGCTTGGTTCCGAAGGGCGTCTGTGATGGCATAATATTGAGTTGAAAACTCGTAAATATTCGTACGAGAAATCATATAATACATGTTGAAACAATTTTAAACCAATGTGTTACTTACAGTAAGATAACTAGGTAAGTAATTTACTCTCGTTGAGAATATGATTATGTTAAATTATGACTTTGAAATTGGTGGGGAGGCTTAGACCATTGTTTAAAATCATTCGAACATTTATGATCTGATTATGATGTATGAGTTCCGAATTAGAGAGTTCAACTTCACAAATGTGAGATGTAGGTGTATATGCATGAGATTGACACGGAAATGTGAGATGAACGTATTCGACTATAGAATGAATTTAGTTGGATATATATATTGCTTTCACCTTTGTGATATGAATGATAAAAGTAGTACCTTAGTTATTTTCTATTCAGTTAAAGGATGAAACAAACAAACTTAGATATTATTATGCCATTCTTTTAAATGATTTCATTATTTAAAACTTACTAAGCATCGAAATGCTTATTCTTTTGCTTTAATTCTCGGTTTTATAGATTTTGTTCGTCAGCTATCGGACTCGGAAGTGTCAAAGTCGAAGTCATCCACACTATCTAAGCCACTTTTTGGTACTCTTCAGTTGAACTTGATAATGGCATGTATAGGGCTGACCCTTGTTGTTGATTAAGTATCTTTTGGTAATGTATATTCGTATAGCCATGCGAAAATGGCTTGTATATTTTGAGTATAACATTATGATCATTTTGTATATATGGTCTTATGATATGGTTATTAAGTGGTGTGGAAATGTTTGGTAATGATTAGCCATTGGAATGGCCAATCATGGTCCTATTGGTGCTACGTATGTCGTGGCTAATCGTGATTATACTTGGAAATAATGTATGTCAAATTACTAGTTGATTCATGGAAAACTATGAAATAGGTAAAATTTACCTTAAAATAGATGCTGACAGAAGTAGTGATGTGAATTTGAAAAATCACTAAAAATAGTAGAAATGGAATTAAATAATGAATAAATTATGTAATAGAATCTTGATGAGTCTAATTTCATATGAAAGAAACCAAAACGACCATATGAGCCGTATTTTATGAGATGTTTAAGTTTTCGTGAAACAGGGCCAGAGCGATTTCTGGATCCCCTGTTCTGACTTTGGAAATTCACCATAAATTAACCAGAGATAATTAGAAGTCATGCTTTATATGTACAGATTCATTTTTGAGTCTAGTTTCACTATAAACAAACGGAATAAGTATTCAATTTCTGTACAGGGAGATATCTAAGTCCGAATGCATGAAGGTCAGAGTAGTCGAACCCTGAAACAGGGGAGAATTTAACTAATAAACTGTACCAATTGGCCCAACCAAAAATTCTAGAAAACAATTAGTAAATATATGTATGAGTCTAGTTTCAGGAAAAATTTACAGAATTGGATTTGAGTTTTGGAACTCAAGATATGATTTTTAGAGTGACTGTGATGCAGTTAGCCAGCTCGTCTGGAAATTTTAAAAATGAATTGTATGAGCTGTTTAAGTAAGGAATTAAGTCCGTTAGCACCTCGAGTTCGACTCCGGCAATGGTCTCGGGTACGGGGTCTGACATTTAATTGGTATCAGAGCTACGGTTTAGTCGATTCTAGGACTACCATAATACGTAGGGGAATAGCTATACATGCCATTATTTGTTTATCTGATAGTGTGGTGATTTCTGACAGTTAAAAATGTGTTTATTTATAGTAATGGATCCTGATCCCAACCGAGTGGTAGCTGATGATGTTGAGAGTGTAGCGCCTGCTCTCGCACATGGGACGGCGCCGGTGGACTCTCAACCTATTGCTAGTAATCAGAATGATGAAGCTAGGCAGGCTTTTTATAGCGTGATGAATGATTGGTTCAATCAGTATATTCGAACTAATACGACTGTCCCACAACCCCCACCCTCGACTAATACACCCCCTGCAACCGCGATACCTCCGGTGATTGATCAGATGAGGTTAAATAAGCCCCCAGTTGACAGAATCCAAAAGCACGGGGCTACTGAATTTAAAGCTACAGACAGCGATGATGCCGAGCAAGCTGAATTTTGGTTGGACAACACTATTCGGGTACTTGATGAACTATCTTGCACACCCGATGAATATCTGAAGTGTACTATTTCTTTACTACGTGATTCTGCATACTATTGGTGGAATACGTTGATTTCTATTGTGCCCAGAGAACGAGTAACTTGGGAGTATTTCCAAACTGAGTTTCGGAAAAAGTATATTAGCCAGAGATTCATTGATCAAAAACGAAAGGAATTTCTTGAACTTAAACAAGGTTCCATGTCTGTTACTGATTATGAACGAAAGTTTGTGAGGCTTAGCCGGTACGCTCGAGAATGCATTTCTTCAGAAGCTGTAATGTGTAAACGTTTCGAAGATGGACTGAATGAAGATATAAAACTGTATGTTGGCATTCTTGAAATCAGAGAATTTGTAGTACTTGTTGAGCGAGCTTGCAAAGCCGAAGAGCTCAGCAAGGAAAAAAGAAAAGCTGATATGGGTGCAAAAGAGTTTCGTAAGAGATCTTCGGGAAAGCCCTTTCAACAGTCATCGAAGAAATTTAGAGATGAGTCAGGCCGATCTAAAGACACTTCGGGTTTTTCCAAACAAGATCGTGATTGACCCCCTGTGAGTACGCGAGTCACTTCAGTTGCCAGTGTTGGAAATGATCGTCGGGACAGGACAGAGTGCCAGTATTGCGGTAAATGGCATTCGGGGAGTTGTAGATTCCATGACCGCTCCTGTTATAAGTGCGGATCAGCTAACCACTTTATCAAAGATTGTCCGAGACTGTCTAAACAAAATGTAAATCAGAGTGGGAAACTGGGTGCTACTATAGCACGAGGTAGGCCACCTAAAAATGCGGGGAATGCTAGTGGCAGTCAGAGAGGATCTAGAGATGTTACCACCAGATCTGAGGCTCGTGCTCCTGCTAGAGCTTATGCTATACGTGCACGCGAGGATGCTTCTTCGCCTGATGTTATTACTGGTACTTTCACTCTCTTTGATACTGATGTGATTGCTTTGATTGACCCTGGATCTACTCATTCTTATGTATGTGAGGCTTTAGCATCCAGTAAGACTTTACCTGTTGAGTCTACTGAGTTCGTTATTAGAGTGTCGAATCCCTTGGGTCGTTATGTGCTTGTCGACAAGGTGTGTAAGAAATGCCCCTTAATAATCCGAGGCTCCTGTTTTCCGGCCGACTTGATGCTTTTACCGTTTGATGAATTTGATGTTATTCTCGGTTTGGATTGGTTGACCGTACATGATGCAGTTGTGAATTGCAAAAGTAAGCCTATTGATTTGAGATGTGCAAATAATGAGATAATCCGAGTTGAGTCTACTAATTGGAACGGATTACCAACAATAATATCCTCAATGTTAGCTCAAAAATATGTGAGAAAGGGGTGTGAAGCGTATCTTGCATACGTACTTGATAATAAAGAATCAGAAAAGAAACTTGAATCGGTACCAGTGGTTTGTGAATATCCTCATGTTTTTCTCGAAGAATTATCGGGGTTACCACCTGTTCGGGAGGTAAAGTTTGGCATTGAACTTGTACCTGGGACTACACCGATTTCGATAGCTCCATATCGTATGGCACCAACGGAATTGAAAGAATTGAAAACTCAGTTGCAAGAGTTGACAGATAGAAGTTTTGCTCGACCGAGTTTTTCACCTTGGGGTGCACCAGTATTGTTTGTGAAAAAGATGGACGGAACCATGAGGTTGTGCATCGACTATCGTCAGCTGAATAAAGTGACAATAAAGAATAAATATCCGTTACCGCGTATTGATGATTTGTTTGATCAACTAAAGGGGGCCTCAGTGTTTTCAAAGATAGATTTGAGATCGGGTTATTATTAGTTACGAGTTCGAAATTCAGATATACCCAAAACTGCTTTTAGAACGAGATACGGTCACTACGAGTTCTTAGTGATGCCATTTGGACTCACTAATGCCCCTGCAGTATTTATGGATTTGATGAATCAGATCTTCAGATAGTATTTGGATCGATTTGTAGTTGTGTTTATTGATGACATTTTGGTCTATTCGAGGGATGAAACCGAACATGCTGAACACCTGAGATTAGTGTTGCAGATTTTACGGGATAAGCAGTTATATGCTAAGTTCAGTAAATGTGAGTTCTGGTTGAGAGAAGTTAGCTTTTGGGTCATGTGGTATCTGCATCGGGTATTAGAGTTGATTCGAGCAAAATTTCAGCCGTACTTAACTGGAAGCCTCCGAGAAATATTACTGAGGTTCGAAGCTTTTTGGGACTTGCCGGTTACTACAGACGGTTTGTAAAGGTTTCTCGATGATAGCCACACCAATGACGAAACTACTTCAGAAAGATGTTAAGTTTGAATGGACAGAAAAATGTCAGAAAAGTTTCGATCAACTAAAAACTTATTTGACTGAAGCTCCAGTACTAGTGCAGCCCGAATCAGGCAAAGAGTTTGTCATTTACAGTGATGCATCCTTACTTGGGTTGGGTTGTGTATTGATACAAGAAGGTCGAGTTGTAGCTTATGCGTCAAGGCAATTGAAGCCACATGAGAAAAATTATCCAACCCATGATCTCGAATTAGCTGCCATCGTATTCGCTTTGGAAAATATGGCGACATTACTATTTGGTGAGAAGTGCCATGTATTTTTGGATCACAAAAGTCTCAAATATTTGACGACTCAAAGAGATTTGAATCTGCGACAAAGACATTGGCTTGAGTTGTTAAAAGATTATGAGCTTGTCATTGACTATCACCCGGGAAAGGCTAATGTGGTTGCGGATGCTTAAGTCGTAAATCACTGTTTGCTTACGACGATGAATGTACACTTGTCCGTTCTATCCGATAATGTGTTAGTACAGAATTAAAGGCCAAACATGTTGATTCATCAAATCGTGAAGCTCAAAAGTCGATGATGAATTGGTTGCAAAACGGGCTGAATGTGTTTCGAATTTGGAATCAGAGTTTCAAATTGATGATGACGATTGTTTGAGGTTCAGAAGTCGTTTGTGTGTTCCAAGAAATTCAGAACTTATCTCGACAATTCTGAACGAAGCTCATTGTAGCCGAATGTCAATTCACCCGGGGAGTACGAAAATGTACAATGATCTGAGACGTCAGTTTTGGTGGCATGGTATGAAACGAGACATATCCGATTTTGTTTCAAAGTGTTTAATATGTCAACAAGTGAAAGCGAAACATCAAGTGCCTACGGGTTTACTTCAGCCAATCATGATACCTGAATGGAAGTGGGATCGAGTCACGATGGAATTTGTATCTGGATTGCCATTGTCATCAAGCAAAAGAGATGCGATCTGGGTTGTTGTTGATAGACTGACAAAGTTGGCTCATTTTATTCCTGTACGTATGGATTACTCCCTTGACAGCTAGCTGAAATGTATGTATCTCAGATTGTAAGGTTACATGGAGTACCCGTTTCTATTGTGTCAGATAGAGATCCGAGATTCACATCGCGATTTTGGAAGAAATTCAAGAAGCTTTGGGTACCAAATTGCATTCAGCACCGCTTTCATCCCCAGACCGATGGTCAATCTGAGCGGATAATTCAGATACTCGAGGATAGTTGAGATGTTGCATTCTTGAGTTTAGTGGTTCGTGGGAACGGTATTTACCCTTGATTGAATTCGCTTACAACAATAGTTTTCAATCAAGCATTAAGATGGCACCTTACTAGGCTTTGTATGGTCGTAATGCGTACACCGTTTTTTTGGACCGAACTCAATGAAATAAAATTTTCGGAGTTGATTTGATTAAAGATGCTGACAGAAAGTAAAATATCCGTGAAGTCTGAAGGCAGCTTCAGATCGTCAGAAGTCGTACGCGGATTTGAAACGAAAGACATTGAGTATCAGGTAGGAGACAAAGTGTTCTTAAGTTTCACCTTGGAAAAAGATACTCAGATTTGGCCGTAAGGGCAAATTGAGTCCGAGGTTCATTAGGCCGTATGAAAATATCCGAATGAATTGGTCCAGTTGCATATAGATTGATTTTACCCCCTGAACTCGAAAAGATTCACAACATTTTTCATGCTTCGATGCTTCGATGTTTAAGATCCGATCCTCGCACATAATTAATCTATCAGAGGTGAAATCAATCGATATGAGTTGAAGAAGACCGATTCGTATCCT